>NW_010202832.1:0-114823 GCF_000695765.1 Mesitornis unicolor | reverse complement strand
CTTCCGGAAGGAAGAAGTCAAGGTCAATGACCAGCTGAGGCAGCTAGGTCCACTTGTGGTCATGAGTCAACCCTGAGCTTCACTACAAATCTTCTGCGTTTTGTTTTCACAGCTTTTTTGATGAAAAACTCTTCATAGTGAATGTAGCTGTAGGGTTCAAAGTATTTTGTTTTCCTGTAGGTGTGGACAGTTTCCTTTTTCTATTGTATGTTGTAAAGATAATTGGAAGAAACTAATTATTTTAAAATCTCTTATTAGCCCAGCAGAAGAATTATATTTTGGATCCAAAGAAACTGGAGAGAAAAAATGTTTGATAGTTCTCACAAATGTCACTAAAAACATAGTAGCTTTTAAGGTAAGTGTTTTGCGTGGCCTGGTTTACTTTACTAAATGTATCACTTTTTCTTGTTTTGAGTAAGGAGGAATAAATACTATTAAACCCACTTATCAATCTAGAATTTTTATTCTATTATGGTGTTTGAAGCAGACGAAAGAAATCTGGCTGAATTTATGCCTATCCCCAAAGGGGATAATCAGTAATACAAATCTTTGGAGCATGGACTGAAAAAGAGCTATAGTGATGGTTAGTTTTTTGTGAGAGTCTTATACTTTCCAAAAAAGAAAGGCTTGAGCATTGAAAAGTGATCTCTTTAGAATTTTTCTCCTTTTTAAATCTTGTCTGGGAACAAGTTAGTAATCTGCAAACGTCACTATCAAAGGAATGAATGCAGTTGACTTGCATCTTGATTTGGTTTTCCACCACATTTTTTGTTTTCTCTGCACCCACAAATTAAAGTCTCTATACTTTCATATTAAGAATTTAACAGATAGTCTGTTTGACATTCTTGGCTCTTTTTAAGTATGTGTATAAAAATAGCGTATACTAGAAAAGAAGGGATAGAAGTGATTGAGAGGAAAAAGTAAAATACCAGTGTCTGATTACTCCTACAAAAGAAAGTATTTTAAAGACTCTATTACCATAACTTAATATTTCAGCTTTTGGGGATTTTAGTTATTACAAAATGAGAGAGGTTATGAAACAATCATAGTTTGTGCTTGCATTTTCTATATGTTTGCTCGGTATTTTTTGTTTATAGGTAAGAACAACTGCTCCTGAAAAATACAGAGTTAAACCCAGTAACAGCAGCTGTGAACCTGGCACATCACTGGATATAATAGTCTCTCTTCATGGTGGTAAGTAAAACCTTACAATATAATTTTTTAAGAAGTCTGGACAAGTTTTGATAACAGGCTGACTGCTCTAGATACTAGCCTTTGTATGTGCTTCAAGGGGTGTAAGACTGACTGACACCCATGTCTACTTGACTGCTGTACGAGAGTGTTACTATTTGTAAAAAAAACCAAACAAAACAGCATTTGAGTAACTGCCCATACTGGTTTACTACTCCACTTAGGTATAAGCAACTGTTGTCTGCTGCCCTTTCTGTTTCTTGTCTTGAAAAAGTCCCAGTGGCAGCTGTCTCACTTGCTTTATTACAGTGGGAGTTTATCTGCAGTAAATCAAGTTTCCTAAATTCTTGTAAGGACAAGTGAATTTGCTGAATTATGCATTCTTTACAAAATTCTTGGTTGTTCTTGAATCGTTCAGATGAAACTAGTTCTGTTAAAACGAAACTGTAGAATTTTGGGAATATTGTAATCAAAACTGTCATTAAGAGAATGATTTCATTATTTTTTTTTCTAGTAAGTCAGTGTCCCATGTCCTGCAATAAACAAGCTCTCATTTTAAAACACTTTTGTTCAAAAATGCTTCTATACAGCATTTGGTTTTTGTTTTTTCTTTGAGGGCAGGTTTTGCAGCTTCTCTGCAGGATCGTTTTCTTATAATGGCAGCAGAAATGGACCAGTCTTCTGGAGTAAGTGCACCAGAACTGGCTCAGTTTTGGAAAGAAGTCCCTAGGACCAAAGTGATGGAACATAGGTAAGCACATGGTTTGCTGCTGAGGGTGGTTTTTTTAGCTATTATTATTTAGCTGACTTAGAGTATTTGCATATCATAATCAGGGAAGAATTCTCCAAACCCAGTTGTGTGCTTACTGACTGAAGTATATTGCTGAGGCATCGACTCTGTTTTAATTAATTAGAGATGGTTTTAATGCATAAAATGTCATGGCATTCTGCACATGCTTTTCTTTTTATTGTTGTTTTTCTGCTAATTAAGAGTTAAGTGGAAAAACTCTGAATGTGACAACACATATGGACAGTAGATTTATTAGTTTTTAATAAGAATGTGCCACTTGAGTTTTCTAAGAAGAAACAAGCAAGGAAAGAAGTCACATCACATGCAATACTGTTTTCTAGACAATGTTAAAAAAATATTCCCTTTCTGCTAGGGAAAATGATAATGTAGAAAATTTCTGTAAAACCTTCACATGTTCATATATGTGTTTTCCATATTTAATGGTGAAAAAATACCACTAGGAAAATATGTTTCCCCATTAAATATACCTGTTGCTCTTCTTTCTCATCTGCTCATATCTAGTTGTATCGCTGTACATTTATAGGAAAAGTTCATTGTAGTTCTCTTTCATCTGGAAGTCTTAGAGCCACAATATTTAGATGCTGTTTCATCTTTAAAAAAACAAGCAATTTGACTGTATTTCTACTTTAGATTGTTCCTGGGTATTAGGTTTGGGTTTTTTGTGGGTTTTGTTGAGCTGACTTTACCCGCCATGGTCAAAATTAACATGGAAAAAGTATTTTTGAAACTTCATGCCTAAGTCTTGTTATATCTTTGCTTCAAATGCTTATCTCTTACTTCCTTGTTAAACAGAATCTACGTTATGTGAGTTTAAGCTCCCTTGCATAAATGTTGCATTCTGTTTAAAACAGACCCTGAAACAATAGGGTGAGATGATTTGATTACATTAAATTTATCACCTGTGAAGTGTACCATGTACATTGGTTACTGGTGAATACTATCAGAGAGCTTCTGCTGTGTTTTATAACTTCCGCTACTTTTAATTCTGGCCTGAAATTCTGTTCCTGCATTTTCAACTGTAGAAGAAATGGAGTAAATGAAAAATGTCGTTGCTAGCGTTTAAAATGGAACAAAACCCTTTAGATTTTGTTTGCTGTTCAGTAAAGTATTGCATCTCTGGTAGTAAGTATTTGACTGAATAATCCACTGCACCATGTGCTGTGAATTTAAAATGATGAAGATACATATTAACTAAACGTGTAGATAATTTCTATTTTGCTTTCTGTATCAAAAACTGTCAAAACATAATTGGTGGACTGAGGAAGCCTTTTCAGACTATCATTGCAATAGTAATTTAGAGAATTTATCAACCAGAACATATGATAAAGTGCATATAATAACTGTTAGATGAACTGTTTACTGTTCATTATATAATGTTACATTAAATTTATGATTTTTGGTGCATAACTTTTTTCCCCTTTCACAGGCTCAGGTGTCACATGGTAGAAAGTAGTAAGCCTTCTTCTCTAACATTAAAAGAGAATGCATTTAATATTCCAGCAAAAACTAATGAAGATTTACATATACAGGTAATAGTGTGTTTCTTGGTGCTGAATATTGAACAGAATTATAAAATACGATAGAGATAAAAAGAACTTGTACTAAACCTCTTTGGTACTTCATAAATCATACTGTTTGATAAGCTCAGCAATTTATAGTAACTCAGTCAGTTATAGTGACTTAATTATTTTGTTGAATAGTAATGGTTTAATAAAATACGCCTTCCAATGCGGTTCACTCATTCCTCTTGTTACAGAGAATCTTATTACAGATCTGGGGTATCAGTGAGCCTCAGCGGTGTCTTTGCTTCCTAGTGTAAAGATGTCACCTACTTGATATAGGCAGTATAGGCTATCCATAACTCTTAAGATCTGAAGTTCCTTTAGTGGAACAGATTTTTGAAGTATGTAATGATAGAAAAGATATCACTAAGGGAAGTCTTTTTTTGTTCGTGGGTTGTTTGGTTTTTTTTTACTGTGTTTACAGTTATTGGCTAAATAGCTCTAAATTAACGAGTACTTTCATGTGCATTAATTCTAATTTGATGAAAATGTTTCTATTTTCAGCTAACTCATTTACTGCAAATTAATAAAAGACTTCAAGAGCAGATTGATCGCTGCCTCTGGTTCCAGCAGTTGTCTGTTGTTTTATCATTACTATCTATTACTGTCGTTGCCTTCTGCTTCTACCTGGTATATACCCAGAGAAGCTAAAAAGAGCTGCTGTGCACTGGATGTGCTGCCTGTCGTGGTTGGTTGGAGTGGAAGGGATTGCAGTGCTGCGTTCGGATTCTGGAACTGCCAAAATGAGGTTCGTGAGCCCACAACAGTGAACAATGATACAATTTGCTGAAAAAAAATAGAAGAAATGAATGACCAGCAAAGGAAATTTCTGAAAGCCGATGCTTAGAACAGGGCATGAGGAAGATGCTAGAGCTAGCACCTACTTTCACTGTACAACTCAATAAATACTACTGAATTGGAAGGAGGAAACCAAATACAGCATAATTTAAAACTCTTCTTTTTTTTTTTCACTATTCAATTACCTAAAATACAATGTTATGTTTCTTTTCATCATATTCATTCTTACATTCTGAATTACTCTCATAGAAGGTGCAAGCAGTCAACTTAGTGTTCTCTAAAGACTAACCTGTTCATTCAGGAAAATTTACAGAAATTACGTAGTACAGGCAGATCTTTTATATAGTCTGTGTACCTGCACATATAAAGGAAGGTATTTGTTGTTAGTAATTATTTTGGTAATCCAGGCTCATTTCTTTCATTGGTTAAATTCCTTTTTTTGTGTGTTTTCTTCTGAATGTAAAGTTACTGTAAATATTTCCTACTAAATAACATATATGCAGCCATATTGACCAGGAATATAACCTTTGTTTGATTCCAAAGATACTAGTGAAATAATCATGATGAGACACTATTCCTATTCTTTCCCTTCTTTTTTTTTCATTTTTTGAAAGCTACTCTTAGTCAAATTGCGAACGGAGCATGAGAGTTGACTTTTGATGACCTATCATTGGTTCATAAAAAGGCTAATAAATAGTCAGTGTAAGAACTTATTTTGAGATGTGCAATATGCTTAGATTACAGGTGAACTTATGAAAAAAGCAAATCAAGTCAGGAAGATTAAACATTGTTGAAGGCAACATAAAAGTATTATATCTGCCATTTCTCAGAAACAATTGTGGAAATGGTGTATGAAGCGAGTGAGAACTTACTCTAACAAGAATTCTTTGTACTCATTGCTGTAAATATGTATATTAAAATTACAAACACGTAAAAGGAGACTGATGGTATCTTTCATACATTTAAAATTTTCACTTTTGATGAGGTCTAAAAATTTAAAATAATTTCTTTACTAGAATTAATTTTTGCTACAAATTGGCTTTGTAACAGATTGTTTAGTTTTGTCTGCTGACTTCAATAGATGAGAAGAGATTATTGAAGAAAAATAAAGGTCATTTTCTACTTCTGTCTTTTTCCTTACAGTATCTCTCCAGTGTGTTGTAGATGTAGTGTCATTTCTAGGAAATAGAAAAGGGCATTAAAAAAAGCATTAGTAAGCTGATTAATAAAGCAGTGATACGATTACTAAAAAAATTATTGTGTAAAAGGCAAGTCCACAGAACCATTTGGTGTACAGTCTTTTGTCTTTTCTTAAGTTATACAATGTTTTACTACATCTGCATTTTCTTAATTTTTCACTACTCTCATTTTTGTTCCATTTTCTTCTCAATATTTTTTTTCTTAATGAGTTTGCAACTTATATTGTGCACTGCTTACTATGAAGCTGTTACTTAGGTTGTTTTCATGTGCATGCAACTCGGATGCTTTGCTTCCAACAAAATGGGTTGTTGTCTTGTTGGGAAAGGTAATGAAGTAATTCGTAATCTTAAGATAATAACCACCATGCTATTAAAATGCCGATTCCTTAATTTGAGTGATTGAATAGCACTTTACTGTAAAATTGCAAGAAATATATTCTTAGAGTCTTTTCCAATATGAATATTTTAATGTTTTGGTGCTTTCATATATTTTCAGTATTTTCTTACTATGTTGTTATTTTCTTTGTATGATGAATCAGATGAACTTCTTTTCTATTTTAATATGTTTTAGAAAAATTACAGTTACAAAATAAATACGAGGAAATACGTAGTCTTGAATGTTTAGTCTCTTAAAAATAGCTACATCTACTGGGGTTTGGATTCTCTTGTTAAGTCCATAGATACTTAATATGAAGGAGGTGTCAATATGGTGATGACCCGTAGTCTGTTGTATAATAGAAGTTGTGATTATACTTGTCAGACAGATGCAAACTAGATGATCATAAATTCTTGGAGTGCCCAGCTTAGTAAGATAGCACGATACTGGCCTTCAGACACCACCATGGCACAAATAATGCAAATCCACACAACAGAAATATTTATACATAACTTGGTAAAACTAACTGTTGCTTAAACATCACGGAGTAACTGGAAAAATATATATGTAAGGAAAAAAAAGGCAAATTAACAGTGTTTTTTTAATAGAAGTTGACAGTATCTACTTTGTATTTTCCTTCTGTGAGAAGTGCGTTGTCTCTATCGTCACAAGACATGGTGGCCAATAACTATTTTACCAGTCTTCAGTTACTGGTAGTTTTAGGTTTTGTTTGCCTACTCTTGGAAACACAGATTTTAGCCAGTCCAGTGAAGTTACAGAGTGCACAACAGTAACATGATTTGACTTGATACCCAAAACAGAAAATAGACAAAAGATTGGGTTTTGGGGTTTTTTCTTTTTTTTTTTTTACAGTAGATGAAACTCAGTTTATAAGTTGGGAATTTTAGAACTTACACATTTCACAAAATAGGATTTGATTTCATGAGCTATCAAGATAAAAGATTTATTATACATTTCCCACATTGCAGATTAGCAGTTAGTCTTGGCTTTTAAAGACAATTAAGAGACAGCAGTGACTGTAATCCTAAAAATTAGCAATTTGTGCTCCAAAAGAGCACATACTTCTTTCTCAGCAAGCAAGTTTTGTGCCCTGTTCTCTTAGCTTCAGTTTTTTACTTTATTAAGTAAAAGATTAGATTTAAGACTTCATAGATAGTGCTTTGTTCATTATCTCTTCCCTGTTTTCAGAGTCTTGCCGTCGGATAGCTCTGAACAGTAGGAATAGGTTCTGTTCCAGTGATACCATTTCACATTGGCACTGATGTTGCTCACCCTGAAATTATTTACAGCAGTGTAATGTTTCAGCGTATTTGAATGCTCAAAGAGGTATCAAAAGAGAATCAAAGTTTATTTTATACAGCAAGTGTATTTTTTTATAGTGAAAACAGAATCTTTTGCATAAGGATACAGTCATACTGAAGTTTTTTAACTAGATGGAAAACCTAAGTATCTTAAAAAAACACACTGGAGTAGGCTGATTTGGAAAAAAAAATCTTGCTTACAGTAATTTATCAAATAATTCTCCCCCTTTGGAAAAATAGACACAGAAAAGCATAATATATTATAGATATTTTGGGGAAAAAAGGGTGAGGGAGGGCCAGCAGGGCCAGGAACAGGGTTTCTTAATTGCCTTTTTATTTCATCAGTGATTCCCTGCCATAACCGATTCATCTCTAATGTCAGCATTCAGGTTCTCGCCAACATTTGTCCCTGCTTCCAGATACTAGTTTATATGGCAGTTGTTGACTGTATGGAGTTTCTAGAGAGCATTTTAAGTCACTGCATGGTCTTGGGGATCCTTGTACTGTCTGTGTAGCTGGGCTGGCAGCATAAGGGTGTAAGTGCTGATTTGTTAATTAAGAACAGTGTTAGTTCTTTCTTTTTCTGTGCCTTTACTGTGAAAGTGGACATTCAGTCAGAGTAGTAGAACAAATTTTATAACTGACCAGACAACACTGTTTGCAAAACGCCTCACACATGGGTGTAAGAATTCACTGGTTTAGATCTTGTTCCAGAGGGTGTTGTGTCTAAGACACTAATATATGTCCGTATTTACAGTATATGTATTAGTTTAGGAAGAGCTATTCAGTTCTAATTAGCCAGGAAGAACAGGTTGAGTGCTCTTTTCTGAGATTAAAAAAAGACATCCTAAGTCAGTTTCTGAAGTGCATGGCTTATTGTTCCCCGTTTCCTGGAAGATGACTCACGGAGGAATTACTGACGTGTTATTATGGCAGTAGCTACATTTCCATTATGAATGTGTTAACTCGGGTAAGTGATTAAAAGTTAATGATTCAAATTAAACAATGCTTTTCAGTATGCCTATTTTTTGGGCCCACTTCAGCATCAGCAGCTCCTGGCACTGTGTTTCCTGCAGCTGGTGAGAAGCGTGACCTCCCATTTTCAGTTTTCTGTTGTTTCCCACCCACTTTTCAATTTGGACCTCACTATTCTTGCTTTTGCCACTTTTCCAGTGAATGCCTACTGTAGATGTAGACCCAACTTGAAAAATAAAAGTGCAGAAAATCCCCCTCTCCAGAAGCATGGCAGTGGTAAGAGTTTTCCTTCTTTTGTAGAGGAGGTGAGTGAAGTTCAATGTGCTGGTTTTGACTGAGACCGATTTAGGTAGTTTTCTAGTAGATCTGTGCAATACTGTTTTTTACTAATACTAAACTTTGCTACTTCTGAACAAAAGTACTGAAATTACCAAGTTGTACAAGCACAGAGTAAGCAGCTAACAGATTTTTACCAGTAGGAATCTCAGCTTCTGGTTTACTTCATTCACAAGACTGGTGCATCATCCTACCTATGTGGTGCACTCTGAGTCATTTCGGTTTTCCTGATCACTGGAAAAAGCACTGGGCTCTGAAGAGTGCTCAATTATTGTTGTAAGATTGCAGCTTATAGCTCTTGGTTTTTTTAGATTGCAGTAGGCAGTTCATTTTGATGGTTTTGCTGAAGTTAATAATGAAGTCCAGACACAAAGCCCTTTAGGGTAAAATAAACCCTATTTGTCAGTTGCCAGGCATTGTAGTCTTCACCCACCCAAAGGACTGCTATGTTCTTCCTTACGCCAGTTCAGGGTCTCTCGATCTGTTAGTAATAATTTCTCTGTTCTGTTTGAATTCTCTTAATATCAGTTGTGCTATATTAGCACTGCATTGGAACTGGTTGAAATCAAGGAAAACCTGACTGAAAAAGATGTAACTTCTCATTATCTTCAGTTTTCTTTGGTCATCAGTAGAGTGTATTCATTACTTTACTGTCACTTGGAGTTTTTTCACAAAACATTTTTGGCAGTTTTGCTTCCTGTTAAAAATGTCTCGGTAGAAGGATGGTAAATTATGTGTTTCATTCATCTTGATTAGCCCATGAGATGTGGTAGCACTTGATGGTGATTCAGCTGACAAGAAGCAATGATTTCCTTGAGAGTATTCAAGGAATTTTTTTTTCCATTTTTCAAAATCGTCGTAACTCTGTCTCTTTTTTTTCTTTAGTCTTAATCACACCTTGCTTCTGAAATAAATACATCTACACAAACTTACTTGACTGAGGAGCAAAAAACTTGGTCTATTAGGACTTAGCAGAAGGAACAGACAGTTGAATATGTACTTTCTGTTACAGACTCAACTACAAATAACAGGTTACATCTGCTCTTGTTATTCCAGTACATGTGTGTATACTGTGAAGTAACCACACGATGGACTAGCATTGCTGCTTGATGAGAAAGCAGGTGATAAAGATTCACCCCACATTTCAGTTTTATCCAGAAGGTCAGGATGGCAAGGTACTACCTAATGATGTGCTCTTCCCTCAGCAGTCTAAGTAGTTTCTCTGGAGCAAGTGTTCCCTTAATTTTAGGCACAGGAGAGACAACAAAAGCAATCTTGCTAGGTCTCGGTTCAGAGCCAATGTGATTTCCTTAGATTTGCAAAGAAATTATTTGTATGCAAGAACCTAAATCAAAGTCTCCAGAATCAGTCTCACCATGACCACCATCCCATGTGTGAAATCTGAATTAAGATATCCTTTGGATAATGATGATGTAGTCTAACAAATCCTGTGTGATGTTTAATTATTCCAAATTGCAACTTTCTTGTATTTCATCAACCCTTTATCTGTTAAAATCATTGCCAGTTTCATTTTTGACAGCTTGGAGCTGTATCTGAACACCTGCTCTTCAAACCCCAGGGAAAATGTCAGAAATGAGGAGCATCATTTAAATAAATATAGATGACAACAGTTATGTGAAAAGGAAGGATAAACAGAATTTGTTAAGCTTTTATTTTTTAGAATGCTACAATTTATAAATTGCTAAAAGGAAAAGCAAATCTGGTCAAACACCACAGATGCTTCATTAATGTGGTACAACACTTGCAGATTGATGCTTAACCTACTGGCATCTGAATTACTATAATCCCCATGCCCTGAAGTGCATTTTCCTGTATGCAAGTAGCATTTACCATATTTTCCTTTTTCTTACATTTTTTTCAGAATTTAAACTTGCAGCTGATGGTGATGACTCACAAAAACATTTTGAGTGCTTTCTAAAGGAAAGTAGTCTTTTTCTTCTTGAGTTCACAGTCCGATGGGCTTTGTTCTGCAAAAAGGATGCGTAAACATGGGTTCTTAGTGCAGTCTGAGAATTTGGTGGGAAACCTCAGAAAAGCAATGCTCATTCATGCTAGTCTGTTGCAATTTTTAAATGTGACCATTAACAAATATATGTTGATGTATATGTAATCCCAGATCACAGAATCGCAGAACCATTATGGTTGGAAAAGACCTTTAAGATCATCAAGTCCAACCATTATCCAACTCTGCCATGCCCACTTCTAAACCATATCCCTGAGGACCATATCTAGACAGATATTGCTGTTGTAGTGGACATTGTGATTGACATGATGATGCTTCTAATCCACTGAAAAAAACAGGAAAGGCAAGTAGATTTTGTGCTCTGTCCATTTGCTGTGAGATTAACCTTCCTTTAACCATTTCACTTTGGAAATATGTAGGAAGTTTCTTAGTGACACAGATGCTGTTTCATCAGTCTGGCCCAATGGATGATGGGGCTTGCAGATAACAAACATTAAAACACAGGAGTATGCCTCCTTTTTAAAATTCTCCTTAAAACTATTTACTGTAATTGAAAATACAGTATTGTTTTTGTTAATACCTGGAAAACTCACGAATGTGTGGAAAACCCACCCCATGTTTGTGGGAGATTCACCTTTCAGGAACCTGCTCATTCTGTAATGTTTCCTTAGCTTTGTCTCTCTTTGTCTTCAGTACTATATTTGTAGTATTTGAGCACTTTACTGTCTTTATGTACTTATCATAAAAGAAGTCTTGTAAAATCAGTTGGTCTTATTGCCATTAAACAGAGGGAAAACTAATGACTCCAGCTATAATGACTGTGATCTGTTTAAAATCAAAACAAATTTTAAAAGTGACATGAAATTATGCATCAAAACAGTTTGCCACCTTTTAGACCAGGCAGATTTACTTATTTTAATTTACTCATGGATCAAAATAGAGCTGGGACAAATTGGTAGGGAAGATAGAAGCTTTCCTCTCTGAGACAAAAAAACAAAAACAAAACCCAAAACCTCAAAACATTTATAACTCAAAAGTAGTTCCTCTCGTTGAACATAATTTTGGATGAGTCAGAGAGGATAACGAGAGTCGGTGCTGTGCAACACACGATGTGGTGTCTTCTCATGTGCTGCTGAGCTCTGCCAAAGTGAGTTACTGTTTCACAGAGCTGAGAAACTAATGTACGTGGCATGACACAGACTGCATTTCAGATGATACTTGTGTGTTTTGATGCAGTGTTTTTTATACAGAAAACTTTCAATGATCACTTCTCACTGTGTTGAAAGGAGTATATTTGCTGCAGCACTGCTCAGATGACAGCAGTGGGAAGTTGCTTTAAATTAAAAAGCACTTTATTGTTTTGTGACATGATCTACTTATACTTTAAAGAACTTTCCAAATGAGTTACTTTGCAGTTTCATTGTAATGTAATGTATACTAAATTTTTTGTTTGTATCTTGTATAGTCTTTCCAAAGTATTTTAAGGAACAGATTGCAGGTCTTCAGGAACAGTTTAAAAGGTTGAATTTTGCATTAACATTGTAAAGGAATATTAACACTGGAAAGGAATATTAACACCAGAAAAGATTTTTCAAAGCAAATAGATGATTCCTGCTAACACTCCAAGATGGTTGACTGCCGTAGAGGGCTAAAAAATTCAGTTCCTTATGGGGTCAGGATTTTGAGAACTCTTACAGTTACAAAAGAAGGAGAGGTTTTAAGATGTCGATACACATATTACCAGCTTTCCTGCAAAAATGCGCCTTCCAGCATCTAACTTGAACAATAAGTGGGATGAAGAAAAAACAATAGGAGGCATTAACAAAGACAAAGCAGCAATTGCAGCTCCAAGGGCCCTAAAAGAGGCAGAATCCTGGGCATCCTGTACGCTTTTGTCTACAAGAAGGGAAGAATTTTTTTCAAGGTCTGCTGCTGTTGTTTTTAACTGGATTGTGTAAATATAGCACAATTTACATCATCTTCACATGCTCTCATTGCCTTGACATAGCAGCATGCTAGTGGCTCTGACAGTGTGCAAGGGTTCTTGCCTTACAGCTCATACTACTGGGGAAGGGAGGACCTTGCAACAGCTATTTCCTGGGCTGTATATAATTAAGCAGTAGAGATGTGGAATTGGAAAGTCACATAATCCAAACTTTTCCAAACAAGCTAGAGCAGAGAAAGACAGCAGTAAGTCAGCTGGGAGCAAGAACAAGATTTTTTTTCCCCTTCCCATTTGGTCTTGATCATCTCTACTTTGTTTTCCAAGTTTGATTTCCAAATCTCAACATCCAGGTTGTACCCAATCATACACTGACTCATCAGCACAGAAGAAACACTCAAGATTTGTAGCAGGACTGTCATGTTAGCAGTGTAAAGTGCAATCTTCTAATTTGTCAGCAGACCTAGGGCTTTCAAAAAAAACCATCTAGTTAAAGTGAAGCCTTCTAGTTTAGCTATTGCCAGCTGATGATGTACCATTCCTCAGCAAATCTATTCACAGTCCTCAGGTCCCCATCACTCTAGGAAGTATTGCAGATTGACAACTTTTTGAATTTTGCAAGCAGAATTAAGAATATCAGGCCAAATAGTCTTCTATGTGTTGACGATTCAATATTCCCAGTGTCCTCTCTGCTGTTTGATTGGTGGCCAGATTCCTTTTCCACACATGGTAGTACCTAATGTTGTGGATCAAGTCCTCTTAACTTCTCTTTTTAAGTGCTCCTGAATTTGCGAAGAATAAAGGAAAAATGCAGTCCTCTTACAGTTGGATTAGATGCTATCTCTTGGTTGAAAGCCTTATGGCTAGGTTACAATTCACTCTATGAGAATGAAATAAATTTCCAAAGTGTCTTTTTGAAGTGTTCCCACCGCTGAAATTCACGGAGCCGTACATCTGCTTAACAAACAGTCTGTTTCTTCTGTAGAGATTTCTAGATCTGAGTCATGCTTTAGCAAAACAGGGTTGCAGTCCTTTGCTGACGAAGTGTTCTTGTCTTCTGCCTTAGGTTACTGCTTATGAATCATCAGGAATGGGACAGATGCTCAGATAAACCTCTGAAGAAAACAAAATTCTAACTCAGTTTGTAGTGCCAGACTCTTTAGGTGCTTCAAACATGCCCACAGTGCATCCTCCTTCCTGAGGACAAACTGCGGGTGTCTGGAGGAGGGAAACCTTTCTGTCCTTGCTTTGCTCAGCACTCTCTGAAAAGGTGCAGGAGGGGGATGTTGAGGCACTCAGACTTGAATACCTTTCCTTTGACAGCACTGTAAGTTCTTCTACCAGGAAGCACCGATATTAAGTGAAATTACGCAGTTATCTCAAATCTCAAATGAAACTTGTTTCCATTTCCTATTTGTTATCGCTTCCAGCAGCACAGCAGCCTTTCTGTATGCTTGCAATTGTGTGTTCCCTGATGACTTTCTTGCAGGTCTTCCAACCTCATCTGCTCTGATCAGTGCTTCATCTTTTGCTGCTGCAGCTATCTCTCAGCTAGAGGTAGTGGCTGCTTCACCCACAAACACTCTGTTTTCCCTGGCCCAGAACATGGAGACAGCTGAGATCCAAGCACTCATGAAACCAGACACATCTCAGCTGTGTGCTTTTTGCACTGGTACCAGGGCAGTCTGGCAGCACAGGAAATTTTTCTCCAAACCAGTGTTGTGTTAGCCATCTTCTATTTTGTGTAATTATTTTAAGTCCATCAGTCTTGTTTCTGATTGTACCAGCACTACTCCAACTGACCATTACTCCTGTGTGTGTTGTATTTTGACAGTGGATCTGCAGTCTGGGACTAAACTGTGTAACATAAATTTAAACAACTCTGAATTGAAAAAAACAATTCTCATAGAATAACAATGACTGATGAACGCCTACTAGGCCAAAAAATGGTTTCTTCTCGTAGTAAAAATAGTAATAATAAAATATTCAAACAGATCTCTTCCAGACCTGGGCAGACAAGGAGGCTCAAAACTCATTCAGAGAAGTTTTGCCTGAAGTTTGCAGTCAAACCAACATGGAATTACAAATTCCTTATTTCAAAGAATTTGGAACCAACCAGCTTTCACCACGGCTTCGAAGGGGAGGGTCTGCTCAGCCCCTTTAACCACCCTCCTGCACCAACCCCCAAGAAGCCCTGCAGGTGCTTGGCAGGGCCACTGCTGCCTGACAGCAAGGCCCAGTGGCAGGAAGCAGAGTCCAGGGACTCCTAGAGGGGAGAATGGAAGAGACTTTCTTTCTGTTTGGTGGCACCCAAAGAAAACCACAAGACAGACTGGGGGAAAGGACCTGCCCTGCAAGTCAGTGGCTCAGGGAAGGGAGTTACTGATGAAGCTGTTGTTTTCTCTTGTCTCGCCTAAAACCTCTTCCTCTTCCTCTTCTGTTTATATTATAATAAAACAATAGAGACTGAAAATCCTGAAAAGAAGTGGCTTTTGGTATAGTGACCATATGGAGAAGACCTACATCTGTGTGATTTGATATTTGGTCATGACATGCGAGATGAGTTAAGCACAGCGCAAGAGAGACTCCTACTTGCTTTCTGGTCTACAGGTATTTTTCCAAATACCATTTTGCCTGCATGTGTGATATTTCCATTTGGAAAAGATATTTGGAAGATACGCATTAGCAGATGTGCCAGTCTGGCCCTGTTTATCAAGGACCATGCCCAAGGAGTGTGCTCCATGTGTTTGATGGCCTGGTGCAGGACTGAAGCAGACACCTCCAAATGCTCACAAGGCAGGCCCAGGAGTGACAGATGCCTTCTTATGTTTGCTGTCTGCAAGTGTAAAGCAGCTTCACTGTCCTCTTGGAGCAAATGAAACACCCTCCAGGAAGCAGTACTTGCAAAAAAGTGTGGAAATTGCTTCGAGCCATGCTGTGAAAATGTTGTCTTGACTAGCAAAATCACCCCGTAAGTCATCTCTGTGTAATGATGGGCAGGTGTACATGTGAATGCCTTTGCAAATAAATTTGGTGGCTCTCAAAGTGAAATACATGTTAAGGATTTTTTAATCATGTTCATAAATGCAAGGATCTTTCTTGCCAACCAGTCTGAGCCAGGGGGCAGGACAGCTGGCTTATGCTGCTCTGAAAACACAGCCTGGCTTACCAGAGGGAGAGCTGCTCTCTTATTGTCTCCCAAATAAATTTCAGTCTGGAACTACAATAATGCTTTAATACAGCTCTGTCATGCCAGCACACATGGCCTTCATACATTAATAATACTGGACAGTAATTTTTAGGCTGAATAGTGATTTGATCTTCAAGAAAAGTAAAAGGAGAAATAGGGGAATATTTAATGATCAAATTGCCAGTTTTGTCTATTTCCCTGACATCAACAAAGAGACTGACTAGATACAAAACCTAATTTTGAAGAAACAAAATTGTAGAGGACTACAATTCTGGTTGCAACATATCAAATACGGAAAAATAAGTCACACAAAAACTGAAAGTACTGCAATTTAGATTGATGCAGGAGCCTTCTACCTATTTCAGCTACAAATACAGTAGTAGTAACTAGTAGTAACTACCAGAGCCTATACTGATGCTAGTCACATCCAGCTACTGATATGAATGGGAGTTTCCATTTTTAAAATAAATGAAAATAAAGGAAAAAAGAAGTCTTACTTGTAGAAAAGAGATATATGTCTGAAACTGATGCTCTTCTTTACATACTTGGTACTAGAAAGTAGTCTTAACCATCTTTGAACTGATGACCAAAACTGTAAACAAATCATATTTCAAGGTTTCTGTTCTATATTAGAATATTAGATTAAATATTTTTTAGTTAAAATTTGTTAAGTAAAATTCCTAAATGGGTGTATTTCTCCTCCAGAAAATGCACAGAGTTCTGCAACATGAAAATGAGTTGCAAACTCTCTATCTGGAGACATACCTCTTGGTAGTCAGGATCTATATCTTCTTTGAGGCTAGAGATATATTGTGCTGTTACTTATGATAGGATTTCTTTCCAGAACGTATCAGAACTCTCATAGCACACTCTGCCAGAAGCTGTGGGAGAAACTGATAGACAATTCCTAATATAGTTTGCTACATAGTGATGGAGGATAATGGAGTCAAAATACGGAGTTAGAGAAAATACTTGATTGGTATAAGTCAGTATGTTGCTGAAATTAAGACCTGAAGGGCCCTGGGTGAAGGTGGTAGTCCATGAGTGTTGGAGGGATGGAAAACAATTTTAGGTTATTGAATGTAAAGGACTTAGACTGTCTAGAAGCTGAAATAAAAATAATAAGCACCTCTATCACATGGCTGTCACTCGAGGGACTTGAAGTGAAGGGCTGGCACCCATGCTGCAGGCTGCTAAGGAGGACAGGGGAGAATGGCACCAAGTGCATCTTTGCTGGCCATGTCTGTAGCTCACAAGGTGGAAGGCCACTTGGAACAAGGGGCCCAACAGAAACCAGACAGGGGTTTGCCTGAGATCTTTTTTCTAATTCCTCTGCGTCAAACTTGCATAAATTGTACTGTAATTGCTAGTTACCATAATCTTCAAACGCTGAGAGTGATCAAACGTATCAGCGTAAAGATACAAGGCTGACATTACAAGGAAGTGTTTCACCCTGCCTCAGTAAGATGGAGCCTGTTGGGAGAAGGGAGCAGTTCCAGACCATTATGTCTCACCTAACATCACTGCTGTAGTAAAAAGCAGCAATTTTCCCAAATCCATGCTGAAACGAATCTGAACCATCCTATCAGACCTGCTGTGCAATTGTATAGGAAAAACAACACTAAGACTGAAGTTGTAATAAATAAAACAAAAAAGACAACATTGAGCTCTACCAATATCAAATCTAGAAAAAAATATATGTAGATATTGCATATAATAGCCATTTTACTACTGCAGAAGATGAAAATTTTTTGCAGGTGATGAAGTTTTCAAGCAGTGAAGTAGAACCTCCCAGTTTTATTGCTCCTCAGCTCCCCTTCCCACAAGCCTGGTAGATGACTGGCACTGCACTTGCACATGCACTAGTAGTATAATGATGTCTAGTGGTCTGTCAGCACAAATCAGAGATTTCTTGACTGTGAGTAAGCACTATTCACAATCTATAACAATTGTGATGCTACTGAATGCAGTGTTTCAGTGTGAGACTGAAAACTGTTATGGTGGAAGAACTTTTGGGTCTCTCATTGCTGAGTGCTCTGACCCTGGGCTCCGACATGTTTGAAGAACCGGGGAAAATCTCTCAAAGGCATCACAGCCAGTGACATTATTTAATTTGACTGCTCTAAATTAAACAGATGGGATTTGCACAGATGGGATACCTGGAATCATTGGCAAAAATTACTCAGTTGCTTTACTGGAAATATTTTAAACCCAAATATGAGTAGTACTCTTGCAATATCCACCAGGAGACTCTTTGTGCCAAGCACGAGAGTTTCACGGATGTTTTAAATACTGTTCTCTGCTGTATCAACAAAGCCTGTGTGAAGGCATTTCATTTCAGAGAGATTTGTAAAAATGACAAGCTGAGGAAGAAAGTGCTGCTTTGCAATGCTTGTTGACTGTCAAAGAAAAAAGCCCTCAGAAACCCTAGAAACTAAGAAAACCAGTGTTAAAGTTTCTGATGGAGAGTGAACGTGCTGAAGGCTGCAAGCTGCTTGATGATGAAGAGTGGATAAGCAATCTGGCTTTCTTCACAGATACTTGTTTTTTCTTTCTGAGCTCAGTATGTGTCTCTAGGGAAAAGATTGCCTTTTTCCATGCCACGTAAGGTACTTTCTTCTCTCATGAAAAACATGTAGACTTCCACATAGCAATATAAACCACTTTATTTTTTACAACAGGCAATAACAGGAGGCATAAACTGTAAGTTATGAAACTTCTCTCTAAAATTCATGTAGATGCAAACCTGAGTATTGGAGGTGGAAAGGAACAGTTTCTCTTCACTGCCTTATATACTGGTGCTGACAAACGCAGGGTACCAGGATGGAGAGGCCACACTCAGCATGCTTTGTTGCTACTGGAGCTGGTGGTGCTCAGCATCTGTGAGTAATCCTCCTTACTTTATAGTACATTTGGTATCTAAGGAGTTTTCTTTTCCTTTGACCCTGAAAAAAACCCTGCTGTTCTTACATCAACTCATATTTTTCCAGAAATCTGGGCTGTAACATACATGCTGTTCATGATTATACATGCGTATATACATACATTTGTCTGTCTGTTTATCTTTCTATCTACCTATTTATCGATACACTTCTATTTGTATAAGTATTTTTACCCATTTCACTAGACTGCAGTGTAAATTTCAGTGATTTCTGGCATTCTCTTTCAGCAGAGAAAGAAAAGTTTGGAAGTGGCAGTTTCTCTGTATATGCTTTTGCCATGACGCCACTCTCTATTTCTGCTGTGATGATATTGTATGAGAAAAGCATTCAAATCCCTTTTCAAGAGACTCATAAATGAGACTCGTGTTAGCTTGCTGCTAAGAGGTGCAGAAATACGCAAAGTGCACCAGGCACAAAACATGACCTTTTCTCACTCTTGTCAGATGTAAACCAGCCTCTCCCTAAGCAGCTGGAGAGCTCTGTAGACCAGCTCAGAAATGTGTGTCACCAGCTTCAGTGCATTTCTGTGGTGTTTGTGCTCAGTGCTTCCCCTGGAAGCCCGTGCCAAGGCCGGCGGGAACGAGTCCCTTCAGTATTTTAATAGTAACAGGGTTACAGCAATGTCAGAGCCTTTGGAGACAGTCATGAATCTCCACTCGTAACATGCTCATGCCTGCAGCTGAAGCCCTGTATTGCATGACTGCATGTTTCAAGAGGCAGCAAGGACTACAAGGGAGAGAAATACTGTTAGCAGGATGGCTTTAGTAATGAGATGAGTTCAAAGGCAACAGAGGGGGAGGCTAAGTGCAGGTGAAAATGCTTTCTTCTCAAGGGATGAGATGGTGGACCAGGTGGGGAGAGGTGGCAGGAGCAGTAACCAAGGCGTGCAGCCCAGGGAGCAGGTGATGGTGAGGCCCTTTTGGACACAGGGATGCAGGCTGAGACCAGCAGCTCCTCAGCTGGCAGGAGGATAAAGGAGGTACCTGGAAAAATCTGGGCGGGGGGAAAATGGCCAAGAAGAAAAATTACCCATGGAAATATTAGAGCAGGGCTGGTCAGGGGTTGGATATAACGACTGGCCTTCCTTTGAGATTCAGAGCTGCTGCCAGTATTATTACAGGTGTTGCTGGGATACCTGATGCAACCAGCAGAAAAACATATGCTACTGAATTAGTGGCTGCTTTTGAATTAGTGATTTCTGTCTGAGCTTCAGCTTCTAAAGGGATTTTTGCACTGGCAGACATGTGCTGAAGTTGACCCCTCCTGTCTTAGCAAGACTCCAGCAGAGCAGCAGCCCCCAGCCCACCTGTGCACCTGGGTCCTTGCACTACCGCCAGCTGCTGACCCACCTTTTCTGCAGGTGCTGATGGGGATCTGTGGTCCTGATTCCTGGTGCATCCTTCCAAGAATGCATCACCATCACACGCACGGGGGAAATAGATCCTGTGTCTCACATGGTAAACAATTCTGGGGACATTTCTGCCTATTTTCTAAGTCTTCTGCCAACAAATGCAGTTTCACACCATCAAATCCATTGTTACCTAAACTGTTTTGCATCAGATACAGTATAGAAATGCGCAACCACAGGTACCATACAACTGTACATGTGTCATTCCTTTACAGATAGGATTTCCAAAATCTGTCTAGCATGGTGAGCATCAGCAGGCTTTTGAAAAAAGAAGGCAGAGGCGGTATGCAGCATCACAACAGCTCTTTGAAGTTGTACAGCCACTGTGAAATAAAGGGAACCACTCTTCCTTTCACAATGTGGATTTTATTTTGAATGCTGCATCTTGAGAAATAATGCCAGTATTTTATACTATGTACTGGGATCATCTTGCAGTGATTTGAAAGGATGGTTTGGTGGGATGCCTCAGTGCAGGAGGTCTGGCCATCAAGGCTGTGAACACAAAGTGACTCTTCCCTCTGTAAGGTATACTGAGATGGCATTATGCATTTTTTGGCTTGACTTTAAAATTGAGAATCCTATATGACTGGAGCACCTATGGTCTTTTTTATTATTACTGCTTCTGCCTAACCCCTTAAAATCAATAGTGCAGCGGTATGCTGTTTTCTCTTACTTTGATAAAGTCACAACAAAAAGGCCATGAGTCATCTGGTTTAACTGTAACAGCTCCCCCAACACTGCTAGGGCAATCACAGCCTAGAGATTTCCTCTTGAGTCCACAGGGGTAAGGATGGGTAAGGATGAGAGAGGTTCCCCAGGGAACTTGCAGGGTTTGTCCTTCCCAAAAGCCTTTGAGACAACAAGATTTGTTCATCCTTCTCCAAAATCTTGGAGAACTCCAAATTCTCATTTCTCAAGCTGTGTTGCAGGTTGTTACATGTCTGCAGTCACTCTTAGAAAAAATCCCCACTACATAAGGTGGATATACAAAAAGTAATAACTTTGCTAACTGCTTCCTGAAAGAAGAAGGAACGTGCCCACCTGGTAAAATGGAAAATTCTCGTTTTGAATTAGAAAGCTAATTTATAAATTAATAAATCAGTCTGGTATGTAGGGATGATGGCACGTGTGGGGTTTTCTTTCCACAGGAGGACCCAAAACCAGTTATGTGGAATCCAAGGAAAGAGAATGCAGCAAGCCTAAAGACCATACAAAGAAAGGCATGAGTCACAGAGTCCCTCGCATTAGTATGTATTGCAAATACTACTGAACATCTCTCGATAATTTTGTCTCATTTGAGAGGGGGCTCAAATTCCCTTATTTTAATACCTCAAACATGACACTTATATGAGATGATTTCTTTGCAGCTGCATGGACTCATTTATAATTTAAGTTTTTCATCAAATTGAAATATCATCCAAGTTCATATGAATTTAATAACAGTGTGGAGGCAAAACAAAACTGAAAACATTGAGAAAGGGCAATATTACAGTTCTAGGGGTTATGATCTCTTCTCTGACAACTTGACATCATTATTTACAAAACCATGCACATGATATTATCTGAATGTATTCGGATGCTATTGCTACTTGAAAGCCCTAATCAGACAAAGGTGGCTCCAAGCAGTAACTGTGAACATACCTAAAAACAATCAAACAAGCAAAGAAAACCAAACTACTTTTCCCATAATCTGTAGTTCAGCACTAATAAAGCATCCAGTAGTGTACTAAAAATAACAAATTTTAAAAGCGCCTTTATATCTTGACTTCCTTATTCTATGTTGACTTAGTATTTTCTTATCAAATTTACATGAGAGAGTCAAAATACAAAGGCTAATTGGTTGGAAAGAAAGTGATGCCCATTGTTTACTTGAAAGACCACTGCTCTTTCCATACAGTTTTGCTGAACATGAAAGGCACAGGGCAGCCAGCCAGCAACTCTTACACATAGGTTATTTGTACTCATTTTCCATCCTATAGAAGTACCCAGATATGCAGGTGAAAACCAGTGTTTGCTAGTATGTTGTGTCCATCTGAAGCTAAGATTTTAGTGAGCTAAGCGATAATAATAATACATCTGAAAAATGAAGGGCAAGTCCAGACAGAGTTTAACACAACCAGTATTGCCTTCCAAAATGTAAAATAGTTTGAATGTAAATATGGATGTAGAAATGCATTGAGCATATTAGTGATCATGGTCAATGCTAGTCAAAAGCAGAGGAGGAGCTGAAGAGATCTATGAACGTCACCAGAAGTCAGGGCAGTCATTGGGTTAGGTGAGCCCTGGGCTGCTGCGGAGGACCTCTGAGTACTGAATTGCTTACCCCAAGACCCTGCTGCCAGAAATAGGTTAGGTTAGCTTTCATGGGTAAATCCATGAGCATCCCTTGGAAGGACTGAAGAGTTGGCTGTATGAGCTGACAACACTCAACCATCATACGGCACCCACCCTACTGATTCAGAGCAGGACAGAGCAGGTGGGGGAATTCACACCTATCACTGTGGTCTGCCTCCGAGTGCGATATTCATGTGGCCTCCTGGCTTTTCCCTAGCATAGCTTCCCAAGGTACTTACAGAAGTCCTTCTGGTAATATTAATGGCACAAAATTCTCACTATCATGCCTGCTCTAGTGCCTTTGCTGTAGGTTTGAAGAACAGTTTGATCTCAGAGTCCTGGCAAGCTTGTGAGATTTCAGGAAGATGGTCTTCATATTCCTTATTTGCTGTGACACAGGCAGCTTTCTAGTAAGAATTCAACTCACTCTCACCTTATATCATTAACTCAAGAGGCCTCCCCTGCACTGTGTAGTACTGGGGCATATACCGCCTTCAAAAGCTTTCAAAGATGAGCAGAGGCCAAGGTGGGGAAGGCATGAAAAGCACTCTGTTTTTCCTCCTCCAGCAGAGATGAGTGGTGAACTCCTTAAGTTTCACGATTTGTTTTCTTTCTTCCTCCTTCTCCTCCACTCTGTGTTGCCAGTACAGAAGTAAGAAGACTTCACGTGTTGGGGATGTACTGGGGAGATGTAAGCAGCTTCTTCCAAACCCTTCTGCAAGTTTTTTAGTCTAGGATTCCAACACCAGGTATTATAACTGGCCACTTTCATTGAGCACCAATGTTTCACCCTTGGTAACATTGCTAATACATCAGTTCTTCCTCCTCCTGGACTAAAATCCTAGCATTGCAACCAGCAGAAATTACTAGAGAATGAGGATGTAACAGATATGTGCAGAAAAAGATATGTGAGCTCTTCTCTGTTGCTTCAGAAAAGCAAGAAAGCTCAAGACATCTTTGGGAATGATTTCAAGTGCTGCCTCCCAGACCCATGGCTGTCAGGGCAGGATAGATGGTGTGTGTGATGTCTCCCTAGCAAAGGGATGACCTTCATTTGACAGGAGTCAGCAGTAGTCTCATGGCTGGAAAACCCAAAGCTCATTAAAGTCACTGAGAAAGTGCAGTAGTAGGCAATAGTATTTGTCCCTTCTGAATGAAGCTGGAAGTCATGCCATGTGTACCTTATTTTTATTCTGCCAACTGAAGGGGACATCTTTTTTTTTTTTTCCTCGTTCTGTGATTCCATGTGCTCTGGAGATATGTACATATTATGTATGCTGCATTTTAGCTGCACTTTTCTGCTGACAGTTTATGCAATATAAAATCCATTATTTTTTTTCAGCCTGGAACTTGATCAAGCAGGTTGCTTTACTCTCTAGAGAATATTCTCATCAGGGGGCTTGCCCAAATGTATCTTTCAACAACTGGAAGTTGTATACTGACTACACCTGATTTAAAGAGACATGACATGATTGAGTCTATCCTGTTTATGAAGTCTAAACAGGCTCACAATTTTTCTTGCTCTGGTTGTTCTGTGATGTTTTGCCCTTGGTTGGCACATATGATACTTTGAGAAGAGTGTATCTAGCTAAAACGTAATACAAGCTATGATTTCCTCTTCTCCTTGTGTATTTTTCCCTTAAAGGTTGTGTTCAAGTCTGTTTCTTAAATAGAAGTGTTTATAAACAGCATAATGACCCGGTCTAAGCCTGGCAAATAACGGGGAAATTAAAGCAGAGTCTTTTACACTGGTACTTGGAAGTTATTTCACATTACTGTTTTGGTGGATTCTTTATCCCTTGGAAGTTCAGGAACATAAGGCTGATTTTCTTTAGGAAAGGCTTCTATGGTCCTTGTCAGCTATTCACTGTTACTTGGCAATCTTTAATCTTTGTTAGACAGACTTTCTTTTGAGCTAGGCTTCAGAAGATCTTGCTCCTACTGAGAGATATCCGACTACTTATCAGTATTTTGAAGATCTTTATCACTCTTCAGTGCAGTTTTTCCTCTTGCTTGCTGTAATAATAGAAGTTCTGTCTTGTAGCACTTTTTGGTGAAATTAGTGATCACTCAATATAATTTTTTTCCATTGCTTTTGTTCTCCATTTACAGTCCCATTATTGTTCTCTGGATAAGGCAGTTGCAGGATTATCACTGTAGTCATTAATTTCACTCCCTAAAGTGAGGATTTACTGGGAAACACCGAGGATCAAATATTTGAACTGAATACAGAAACCCGTCAGTTGAAGAGCTATTTTCCATATGGCACTAGATTGCAGCAGCCCTTCCTCAGGTTTGACTCCAGCATCAGAGTGAGGTGCAGAGCCTGGCTGCTCGGAGGAGGACTTTTCACTGCAGATAGAAGAAGGATGCTGTGGAAAGAGGTCTGAGACAGGGAAGGAGTCACAAGCGATGTGCTAGACCACCTGGGATAAAACAAGTTTAACTAGATAATATTTTTACCGTTAACATGTATAAAACACAGTAGAGCATCTGGGGCAACAGAAGCTGTGGGAAGGCAATGGATATGGCCAGAGCTGCCCCCTGCACCCTCCCAAACTGGGTCAGAAGGCAGATGAGGCACTGAACTGGTACCTCACAGAGCAGCCTTCAATAAAGTCAGTCCCCTGTGGATCTGGGTACGGCTTTCACTGGTGCTTCCCCACGTTTAACACTCATTTTTTTATAATGAAAATGAAATCGGGGGTGATAGATGGCTCCTAATTTAGATCCTATAATAGAAGTGTCAGACTTCAAAGGAGCCATTAAAAGCACTGCTAAAAGCTGCCACTGGGCTCAGAGTAGTTGGGGAAACAAGAAAGGAAAAGGAATATAAAAGGTGTGGGGGGGTGGGGAAGCACCGCTGAATGACAACTGTGACAAATGCAGTAGGGACAAGGACAATCACTCCCTTGCTGATACTCATAATGTGGCAGAATCTGATGTCGACGAGTGAAAGCGAAATGCATTTAATTTTCTATTCAGAAATACTTGTTGCTAACACAAGAATTATATTCATAACAAAGACAATGGATAAGAAGATTTTAAACTTGAATTTTAACATAAAGGTGCAATTGTGGTGCTTATGTGAGCTTGTTTGTAATTATAATTTTAATTCTTATTTTAATGATCCTTCAGTACTTGTATTGGCTGGCTGACAGTCTGTGATTTGTATTTACAGAACTAAGTCTGATTGATAGTGTATTGCTTTTCTTCTGCGTCCACGTTTTGCTCAGACACACATATCACATAATAGGAGCTATTAACAAACTAGTGGCTAAAGGAGTTGACACTAATAAAACAGGGCTTCAAAAGGAGTAAAGTTATGTAAATTGCGGAATACACTTACATTTTCTTAGTTTTTTAGGGAAAAACTGTGGAAAATTCCATATCCTAATGCATATAACTCATACTTCGGACATCTCTCAGCCTTTTAGAAGTACTGGTTTTGATGCATGTTATCAGGTAACAAATACAAAATCAGAGATGTATAAAAAGAGAAAAAGATGCCAAAAAGGGAAAGGGGGCTATGGAATAAGCTTTTTGTTATCACATGGACATGTGTATAACCCCCTCTGGTCATGAAAACTGGGGGAAAGATAAAGAGTAGTCTGAGTACCCTATACACCACATGTGTGGAAATACAGAAAATGACTGAACATTTTATGCATGCATAATTATGGGCAGAATTAGAGAAAGACAGGAAGCAAATGGTTTACAAGGCTCTCATTGGCCACTGATATAAGATCTGGACTACCAACAGAAATACGCAGTTGACATTACTAGTCCAAACAGCATTATAAATTGGGGCAACACTACTCAGATAAATTGTTAGGATAGTTTTACACACCATTTTTGAAAATAACAGGAGAAAACTGAGGAAATATTCATAGGGCATGGGGTAACAGCACTCTTGTAAAAAAAGCGTAAATATCAGGTATTATTAAATCTTTGTCTTGTGTTCCTGTCTTAATATTAATTGATTTGTGTATGCTACTATAGTTTTCAATTTTAGAAGAGAAGAAACTTATAGGGGTGCTTTGAAAATTAGATTGAGTCAAGAAAGATGAAGGCAACGTCATCAAGAGATCAGACCAGAGAACACATGTCTGTGTTCCGGCTTCCACCATTCCTGGATATCACCTTTGTGAATATTTTCGAAGCCTTTCGAAAGCCTTTCAAAAGCCTTTCGAAAAGTGCAAAACTTTAATTGATTGAAACTTGACAAGAATTCCTGTCTTTTAGGAAACACATTTGTAAGAGGCGGTGAAGTCAGGTCTTCCCACAATGAGAAACTGAGCATTTAGTATAGTCAATCAATATGATCAAAAGGTTTTCAGGTTGTCCAGATCTACAAAGGAGGGATCCCAAATTCATGTGGTACCAGAGAGTAAGTTCTCTTGTCATACCAAGAGTATCTATCTCCAGCTCTGTAGTACAAAAACAGATTAGAAACATCTCCAAAGTCTTTGCCAGCAGCTTGATGGTGAAAGCATCTTGGCGAGCCTTTCCCCTGACTTCTTGAAGTAGGAGTGTAATTGAAAGCTGAACTCCATTTTCAGTGCATGAGTGGAGGTTTACTCTCCCAAACTTTTCTGATCATGCCAGTCTTGTCTACTGTTCTGTTGGCGTGAAAGATGAGTGGATGACTCTGGTGAGAGATAAAGTAGCAAGAAGTCTATCTAACCTGGAAACAAGCAAGAATGATAGTTGTGCAAAGTATTTTTAAGATAGTCTAAACTATTTAAGATGAAAATAAATTTAAAACTTAAAAATTTAGGAACTTTGCAAAATTATGTACTGTGGCAATAATGCAAGTATTGACAAACACTGAGTAAAAGATGGCAGGAAGTAAAATCTAGGCTTACTCAGTGAATTGCACACCACAGTAAAAAGCATATTAAAGATAGCTAACATAGAATCATAGAGTCATAGAATCATAGAGTGTGTTGGGTTGGAAGGGACCTTTAAAGATCATCTGGTCCAACCCCCCTGCAGTGAGGAGGGACAATGTTACCAGATCAGGTTGCTCAGAGCCCCATCAAGCCTAACCTTGAATATCTCCAGGGATGGGGCCTTCACCACCTATCTGGGCAACCTGTTCCAGTGATCTACCACCCTCATTTTGAAAAACTTTTTCCTAATATCCAACCTAAATCTACCCTTTTTAGTTTAAAACTATTACCCTTCATCCTATCACTACATGCCCTAGTGAACAGCTCTTCCCCAGATTTCTTATAGGCAGATTTCAGGTATTGAAAGGTTGCTATAAGGTCCGCCCGGAGCCTTCTCTTCTCCAGGCTGAACTGGAGCTAACATCAGCTCTGCTCTCCTTAATTGTCTTTAAACATAACAGGAAAACCTTGCTGTGAAAGTACCGCCAACTGCTTGGTAAAAGACCCTAACTCAGAAAATTCAGTGAACAGAACAGAACAGAATAGAATAGAATAGAATAGAATAGAATAGAATAATTTCAGTTGGAGGGGACCTACGATGATCATCTGATCCAACTGCCTGAGCAATTCAGGGCTGACCTAAAATTAAAGCATGTTATTAAGGGCATTGCCCAAACACTTATTAAACACTGACAACCTTGGGACATCAACCACCTCTTTAGGAAGTCCATTCCAGTGTTTGAACGCTGTCTCAGTAAAGAAATGCTTCCTAATGTCAAGTCTGAGCCTCTCCTGCCTGATGCAGCTGTGAACTGTTCCCAAGCATACTGTCACGGGTTCCCAGGGAGAAGAGATCAGCACCTCTCTCTCCTCTTCCACTCTTCAGGAATCAGTAGAGAGCAATGAAGTCACCCCTCAGCCTCCTTTTCTCCAAGCTAGACACACCCCAAGTCCTTAGCTGCTCCTTATAAAACATTCCTTCCAGCCCTTTCACAAGTTTTATTGCTCTCCTCTGGATACATTCCAGGACTGTCACACCCTTCTTAAATGGTGAGGCCCAGAACTGCACACAGTACTCCAGGTGTGGTGGCACCTATACTGAATACAGGGGAATAATGACCTCTTCCAAAGGGCTGGTTATGCTGTGTTTGATACACCCCAGGATGTGGTTTGCCCTCTTGGCAATAAAGGAGCAAAGGGCTGACAGGAGCCTAGAGATGTAACATCCCTTGTCCCAGATCAAAGAAAGAGGCAGGAACAGTCTCTAGGAGTGGGACACTTGCAGATTATGGCAGCCAATGGAGCTGTAGTTATTTCCTGCCTCTAACCACCTGCTCTACAGATTCCTGGCTCCTAGAGTCCTGTTCACCACATTATTCTGAATACCATACAGCCATTGCCTTTCATGGTTTACACAGATAAGTAATGGATTCAGTGTCTCCCACAATGACAGCCTAGGCAGACTCATAATCTGAAAATACAGGCATATACAAGCATCAGCCACTTGATTTTCAGATAATGACATAGAAATGCAAGTTTAAAAACTCAAAGTTTTACCCTCTGTTTATCAGTTACATTGTGAAAAATGCCATAATTTCTTCTTTGTATATTTTCACCTTTGAGAATTGTTCCTTGGAGATAGCTGCTGTCCTACATCTGAATGAATCTGTTTACTGAGATCCACCATAAATCTTTGATAATACCGCAAATCAAGAAACTCTGTTTATTATTATTGAAAGGTATTTGTTTTTGTAGTATTGAGACATGACAAAGGAGCATGCTAATTCATGCTACTACAGGGTTATCTAGCCAGAAACAGCATCCCAATTGGAAGTGAAAACCTGGAGCAGAAACAGTGCATGAAATACAGAACAAAGGTCGCAACCTGTGCTTGTTGCAGCCACACAACCTCTATGGAAAAGAGAGAGAATGTATTTCTTAACGGAAAATGTTTCACAATGGAATTTTTTACAGCATGAGATTTCATAATACAGGTGATGAGATGCTTTGACAAATCTTGAGCAAGGCTTTGTTAATCACAAAGTCCGGGAAGCACACTGACTGGTTTGGAGAATATTGTTCCTTCTCCTTGACAACTGAACATAAACAAAGTGATATCACTTCACTATTTTATTACATAAGTAGTAATAAGAACACCAAAGAATCCATGGTAATATAATAAAAAACTTTTCTATTTTCAACATTTTAGCTGTCATGCAGTTTTAACTCTGTGAAAATGTGATTATTGCTTAAAGAAAAAAAACAGGATTTGACACCAGCAATAAAAGTTACATTTCCCAATATTTTCTGCTTCATATGCCTGACCTTAGACTTGTCAATAATTTTCCTTAGGTATATTATCAAGATTAGTTAACTTTATGTTTTGGTTTTTTTCCCCCTCTAAGAAGCCTTTCTTTCCCTTATAAGCTAGTTTGTGGCTGACAGTCATCCTTGACATTGATTGTCAGGTTGATTTATATTAACAGGATCAGAGGGAAGCTTTTCCTAGGCAGTTCCCTGTGGGATATGTCACTGACTTCTGTGACAACTCCTATAATTTTTAGGAGCTGCTTTCACCAGGCCTACAGCAAAGATGGTAAATAACAATGACTGCACACTGCAATGTCAGTGTTTCTTGACTGCAGGTCTCTGTCATCACAAAACTATGCCTGTGAAAAGCTTTAATGACTTCGGTGAAAACACCTTCAAACAACTTTGTCCAGTGTTGAGGATAAAGAAAAGGAGAGAGAGAAGAAGAAAAAACCCTGTGAAACTTTGGACGAGATTAATTAACATGTCAGTGACTCACTCATATGTAATAACAAAGAAATTAAATTAATTTCATTTCTAATGTCAAATACTGGAAATTGCAAGCTCCACTCAGCACATCACTGTGCATCTAAGTGCTAAGCATAATTGATTGTTTAAATACTGATCTCTTTAAAAAAATCCAGATAGTCATTACATAAACTTAATTTGAGAATGGAGAGACAAATCTCTCACCCACTCTTGGCTCTTTAATATTCCTGAGAGGAAGATTAGATGTTAGACAAACTAAAAAAAAAATATTGTAAATCCTTTGATCTTGAGGGATCAGATAGACCACAGTTCATTGGAAGCATGCAATGATAGAGATGTAGTCCCTGTCTAGTAGAAGTAATACCTGATATGCATAACTGGGGGCATGAAATTTTTATTAACATTGGAAATTTTCCTCAATAGTGTGCAGGAGTGAAGTCATGGTAAGGAAAATAGAAAGTGTGTAAGAGAATTAATTACTGGACTTGAGAAAAATGACAGGAAACTCTTTTAACAGGAAGCTCACCCGATAACAAAATTGCAACCTGTGGTAAAGTCATGTTTAGGATTTTGAAAAACAAAATTATGCGATTTTATCTTAATATCCGTGTAACTGTATTGCCATTCGTTTTAAAGAAATTGATCTACAAATATTTACCTTTACTCTTAGAGCATCACAACTCTAACCATACTATTGCTAATTGTTTTTTATTTTACTTCTTTATTTAGTTAATGTATATTATAAAGATGATGCTTTGATTTTGATTGTACTGTGAGATGCAACGTGGACCTGTGCAGGAAGACAGTTTGAAGTGCTCTTGTGTAGTCGGTGCACAGACGACACAAGTGTGTCGTCGACACAAGGGTGTACAGATGATGGGGCAGCACTGAAAGACACCCTGGTCTGTGCAGCCCCTGGTCCCGGTGACCTCTCTGGGGAAGCTCAAATGGTTTGAGGAGCTGAGGCTCCAGTACAGCTGCCTCACACACAAACAACATTTTGAAAGTAGTGTGAGTCAAGACTGTGCAATCAGGCAAGCATGGCCATTCAAGGAGGCTAGGTCTCACCTTCATGAGCAGCAGAGCTACCCAGCATGGCTGGGCTGTGATCCTGGCAGCATCTGCTGATCATGGCCATAGTATCACCGGCCCTCTGCAAACACCAAGCTGTTGGTGAGAATCCATTGCCTACACGGAAATGACTGGTGCTGTTGGAGATGAACCAAGATATCCAGGATCGAGCATGTGAGATCACAGAATCACAGAATATTAGCAGTTGGAAGGGACCTTGAAAGATCATCCAGTCTAACTCCCCTGCCGGAGCAGGAACACCTAGATGAGATTACACAGGAACGTGTCCAGATGGGTTTTGAATGTCTCCAGAAAAGGAGACTCCACAGCCTCTCTGGGCAGCCTGGTCCAGTGCTCTGTCACCCTCACTGAGAAGAAGTTTCTTCTCAAATTTAAGTGGAACCTCCTGTGTTCCAGCTTATGTCCGTTACCCCTTGTCTTATTGTTTCTCACCGAGAAGAGCCTGGCTCCATCCTCCTGACACTCGCCCTTTACAAATTTATAAACATGAATGAGGTCTCCCCTCAGTCTCCTCTTTTCCAAGCTAAACAGACCCAGCTCCCTCAGCCGCTCCTCATAAGGGAGATGCTCCACTCCCTTAATCATCTTTGTAGCCCTACGCTGGACTCTCTCCAGCAGTTCCCTGTCCTTCTTGAACTGAGGGGCCCAGAACTGGACGTAATATTCCAGATGCAGTCTCACCAGGGCAGAGTAGAGGGAGAGGAGAACCTCTCTCGACCTACTAACCACCCCCCTCCTGATACACCCCAGGATGCCATTGGCCTTCTTGGCTGCAAAGCCACATTGCTGGCTCATATCCTCATAAAGTGCTGGGGGCCAGGCATGAACCCCTCAAACCCCATGTTTTTGCAACTCAATTGCACTCTGTGTATCAGATTTTAAGCACTGCTAATCAGAGTAGTGGATTTAGACAAGTGGCTACAGATATACATGAGAAATTATGCTGATTTCCTCAGTCTACATCTGTGTGGGATTTTGTGAAGAAGAGGAAGAGAAATACTTATAAAAATACAAAGAAAACAAACACAATAAGGGTCTTTTAAAACTGTAATAGCATGTTCATGCTTGCATAACTAGAGTTCTCCATGGCAGACATTTACTGACATCCTGTAATAATGATGAACAATAAGATACCATGGTGATTAAGTGGGAACATTGGGACTGAGTCCCACTGCTCTTGTATTGTCAGGCTTTGTTCATTTACAGGCTTCCGGCTTCTCTAATAGTTCTTCTACCAGAAAACATTTGAATAATGTTAGTCTCTCCAGCAAGAGAAGCAGCATAGCCGTGGGAGCAACAAATAAATGTTATCCACGAACAGAAGCTTTTCCAGTAGCTGGAGTAGCCTGGGATGTCCCCATAGGAGTGCAGGAGGACCCACAGCAATGTTCTGAGATCTCACCTCCAGCCATTCACATTGGCATGCGCTGGTCTCCTTGTTTTTCTCCCTTTTTTCTTTTCCCTCTCAGCTGTTTTGGAGAGCTGGTGGGTTAACCTCACATTTACTCATCACTTATTACAGGGATGTGGTGTTTCTCATCAGTTACTATCATTTTCAACCATGCTATCATTAGTATACATGCCAATAAACTTCATTTGAAGGTTAGTTGAAGTAACACATCTGAGTGCAAGGTTCTGGGGACACACTTAAATATCTGTGTCTTCATCTAAGTACCCATGTAACATTAAGTCCAGAAAAGTTGGAGCATGGATAATGCCTGCTCATGGACAAGGAATGTACCCATTTCCAAATGTGTACCCATTATAAAATGGTTAATAACTCCGGTCAGCTCTCCTAGTAATGGAAAATGTGATTAAATTAATTTATCATCTTGAGAGAACTATGCTGGTCTGAGTCCTCAGTGAAAATCTTATCTGTGGCGTTTTGAGTAATTTCATCTAAATAATTTCAAAACTCTATTTGGCACCCACATAATGGAATTGGTGCATTAGAATGGAAAATATCTAAACCAGACTGCAGACAGTTTGTGACTTGATGACTAAATGACAGTAGTTAGTATGGTAATAAGCTGCCTTCTGGTAATTCTTTACAATGGGTGGCAAAACATTCCTAATTTCTCCTCTGTAGTGTAACAGTTGCATTAGTCACAATTAATTACACAGTTTCTCCCATGAGTGTTAGGCTTACATTAATTATATAATGATTTATTTGGCTTCTCACCACAATGTAGCTGAGGTGGTGTGCAACAGTTTAAAACCACCAGTAGAAAAAGGCACTACAATTTGTCTACAAAGTGCTTTTGTCTTCGGTAGCAGGGAGGTGTTGGTGTGTGTAGGGTATATGGCTTATGCCGCCCGATTCCCCCAAGGAAGGCACGCACTTCCACTAACCAGGTACATGTGAACTGTGTGCATGTACCGTTTATCACTGTAACAATAGACAGTAGAGCACCACCCCTTACCATCCATATGCATGGATTCAAAGCTTCTCTAGAGAAAGAAGATATCCACCTGGAACCCTTCTACATATGAACTAGAGTAAGAAGTGGCATGTGCCTTGTATCACATTTGCACTGTGCAGTGATAGTTTTGATTTGAAAGATACATTACACAGAAAAGCAGTCTCCTTTTGGTGCCATAAGTATTATTTCTGTAGCAAAAGGGGTGCTGTGCGCTCCAGCCAGTGCCATCCACCTGGGTCTCTAACCCACAAGGACTTCCACTGGGCTTGTAAAATTGTATATCAGTCCAGAGTGAGAGTAATTAAGAAGCTTTTTCTTGAATGTTCTCCACATGAGCTATGCAGCAGTCATTCATCCCAGACAATTAGAAAAGAAAGATGAAAGATGAAATCTACTTTTACTAAACCATAACATTTATTGATTTATCGTATTAGGGAATATTCAACAATGAAGTATCAGGTGCAGGGCTTTTTTCCTTCTGTAGTCTGGATCACTGTTGATGGAATCAATTTCCACATGGGTCAGTGAGTTCCCTTACTGTTGCAGATCTCTCTCTCTCTCTGTTTGCAGCAGGGTTGCAGGAGCCGGCACTTTGTTGTAAGAGATGGTGGGAGTCCCAGGCCTCTATCCCAGATCTCATTAGGCCATGTGAACCATGATTCAACTTCTCATTCCTCTGGAAAATGAGAATATAGTCTAAATAACAGCAGCAGCACAAACCCACCACAACTTTATTTACATCTTTGAACTGGTTCCCCTTCAACTGAAAGACAAAGAGCTTTCTCAGTCATTAACTCACCAGATGCTTACAACAGGATCCCCAAATCTATCCCTGCTTTGGTCTTAAGTGACTGACTATAGATAGATCTTTGCAGTGCAAATTATGTGTTGGGGACAGAGTATGGAAAGGAAAGTTTTGGTGTTGGTTATACATGCAGAATAACAAGGGAAGGATTTTCAAAATACTGTAATACAAAGAAGCCAACAGAACTTTTATGGGGTTCAAGACTCAGCTGCTACTGAGAGGGGACAGACAGAAAGCTTTCATGTATTCTCTTTGGAAAGACTGATTCTTCTAAGGAACCTAACCTAGGCTTTGCACCAGCCCTCATCTAAAATCCTCTCATCTTTAATGTTGAGCATCATTTTGTCCCTCTTAAACCTAGGGGACTCAATAATGCCACAAAGAAACTGAGGGGACATCTCATTAATATTTATAAATATCTAAAGGGCGGACATCAGAAGAATGGGACCAGACTCTTCTCAGTTGTGCCCAGTGACAGGACAAGGGGCAATGGTCACAAACTGGAACACAGGAGTTTGAACCTAAACATAAGGAAAAACTTATTTACTGTGAGGTAACAGAACAGGCTGCCCAGAGAGGTTGTGCAGTCTCCTTCTCTGGAGACATTCAAAACCTGCCTGGACACGATCCTGTGTGTTCTTCTCTGAGTGATCCTGCTCTAGCAGGGAGTGGACTAGAGGATCTTCAGAGGTCCCTTCCGACCCTGACCATTCTGTGGTTCTGTGATTTCATAATCCCCTGGCCTGACCTAATGGGCTGAACAACTTTGACCAATCAGAATTGCTTTTCTGTGCATACCCTCTCAAAGCATGCCCTTAACCAAAGCCTTCAGCTACAGACCCTGATCTAGCTAAGCACTGTGTTATTTAACCCTTTTTCCCCATTTCCTAATCTTGCCACTTTACTGTTCGGTTTTACCTAACAAACTCAAACCTAACATTATTTCATTTGTTATGTTGCAAAATTTTATGACGAGTCACCAAGGAAATTGTTCTTCAAGTCCTTTTATCCTGAATACTGACCTAAATCCCACAAAAATCCAGACATATTTCCCATGCCTGGTGACAGCAATACTAGTTTCGAATGATCCCATAAAAAAAAGCAGTGCTATAATCTCCGTGGACTGAAATGAGAAACATAGCCATAAATCATTGAAGGCTTAATGCCTAGTATCTTTGAAACACTATCCAAAAAAAAAAGCTGGTGTCATAGCTCAACCAACCTTCCAGAATGCAGCTAAAAATAATTTTTAAAAACCCCTCTCTGAATTGTTGGTCTAAGATCTTCTCAAAAGCCTCAATACTTTAAGGCTTACAGTATGTGTCTGAACACCCTAGGCTAAAGACCTAATGATTCTTTAAACTCCAGTCAGAGTCAGGATAGGAGGTGGGACAGATTGAGTAGGTTAGGTAACATGCTCTCACAGTTAAACTTAGGGGAAGTGCTATTTGGGATTATAACCATTGTGTAGTCTGAGGGACTCAGCACACTATAAAACACATTGCTTTTCAACTTGCTGTCATGAGCCCATTCCTGACCCCAATCAATACTCTATGGACCCCTACCAACAATAAAACTGAAGCCTAACCTTTCTCCAAATGTTAAAACTTTAAAGCTGTAGTTCAGTGACTCCAGCAGCTGCAAAACTATTCCTACACCAGTTGATCTTGCTGCAATTAGTCCTCATTTTATCCTAGTGCCCTCCATAGCACAGTCCAGTGACCTCTGTCAGACTCTGGATGTTTATTTGTCTCACTGTCATTAACATTTAGCACCCAGCTTTGCCCAGCTTGCTGCGTCGTGGATGGAAACCTAACTCTTCAGTCCCTTTCTCTTAAACCTGTGTCTGATGGTACCTCTGGCTATGCCTTATCCCTAAGCTTGTCCATAATACAGTCAAAACCAATTAAGAAGTTCCAGATAACCATCAGCCCCTTTGCCCTGCCTAGCCCTGCAAGATCAGGCAATGAATCTGCCTCTTCAGAAAATTTGGTTCCAGAGCTGAATCCTAGGCTTACATCATAAACACATGATCATTAATAACCACAAAATTATCCATAAACCTTGACTTCCGAACATTTTTTAATTATATTCTTCCTCCTAGCCATGTGTAGTGTCAGATGGAGCCATAAAACTCTTCAATAAAATCTCAGTCTAACCAGCTCTTATATTAGCATAACACTCCTCTGACACAGGGAAAATAAAAACACAGGCCATTCTCCCGGTTATCAATGCTTTTTGCTGGTTCAGGTGGCAATGCAGGACCTTCGCTTGCTGCCTCCCCACACCCTAAGCCCTGCTTTAACCCATGCCTTAGCACTAAAGCGCAGCATCTTTGGTCTGACTGCTCTTTGCTCCTTGCTAACCCCAGCCCCCATTTTGGCTACATGGGACTGGGAATGTTTCACAATTCACTTAATGACAGCAACCCTTCTTCTGACAGGTCTTCACTCTAAACAAAACATATCCTTAATACTGTAGGCTGGTGACTACCATCAGTGCTAAACAGATGCCATTTTTGCCATGCCAGGTAACAACAGTAAATCTTACTCCTTGACCCTTGCACTCCAAAATCCTAACACCACCCTACAATGACTTCCTGTGAAATCATTCACCTTGAAAGAATCTCACTACACTCCACCACTTCTCCTGGGACCAAGCTATAAAGTGTATTCTTCAATTTCTACTGTCCTAAATCTTTGCTTTTAAAGGTAAATCTAACCTCTTCTCTAAGATCAAAGTCTGGCAATCCTTGCAAAAAATGAAAGTAACATTATATCATAAAATTTTATCACAACCAGACATTCCAACGGACAATGTAGAGCCCAGAAATAACCCCGCATCTTCTGCCTTTGCCATTAAAAATTCTCCCTCTAGTCCCAACTTTAAATGTAAAAGCATGAGCCTGACCTTTCATTAAACTAATCTAACACAAATCTCTTTCATCTGTCACTGGAAAACTCAGTGACGAATCTAGTTCCTCATCCATTTTATCACTGCATGTGCTCTTAAATGCATTTTCTGACCTGATCTTTAACACTGCAGTGACTCTTGTTAACATCATTTAATTTGCCCACACCAAACCTCATCCTAGCTTTGCTAACCTTTCATTTATCAGGCTAATCTAGCAGTAAACCTTGTTTTTAAGCTTCTGTAGCCCAAAGCCTGATTTAGTCCCAAATAAAAACCTACATTCAGTAATACAGACCAGTGACAGTCATCTTCAAAACCCTAGATCATTCAATGATGTTGGCATGTCCTACCAACAAACCTCCTTCTGCAGACTTTTACTGCCCAGAAGCTTAGTGGTGATGTTGGTGTAGCCCCAGCTCCAGTCTCAGCCATAGCACATCTTGGAATGAACCAGAAGTCATTTGTATTTGTCACTGTCTGCCATCACCCAAGCCCTGCAGACCTTGCAAAATCTATCGGAAAGTTTTCTGACCCTATCACTCCTAATGCTAAACTAATCTAAGATCTAATTCAAACACCATCTAACTCCAACATTACCACTATAGCAGGTGTGACTTCTCCACCAGATATCTGAATGTAAGTAATTTGTTGTTCCTGGAAATATTCCCTTCCAATCATACGAAGCTTTTCATGATTGATCAACAAACTTCTTGTCAGTTCATAGTAGCTTAAACCCTAATTTTGACACCTGTCACTGCCTTAACTCCCTTCTTAAGACTGAACAAATCATTTGCACTGCTGGCAGCAGCTGTCATAGCAGGTCTGCAGGCCATACAGGGTCCAGCATCATCATTACATTTTCACCGTCTTCTGTCCATCATCCTTATCCTCATCCCAATCTTCACTTTGGGCGTAACAATGGTGCAGAGCCCTTCAACTGCCCTAGCTCTGGCCATAGGCCAGAAGCCATTCACCATTTCCAACATCATGTCCTTCAAGCTCTAACAATGAGCTGAAATCCTTCACCCGTGATGTCCAAGCCCTAACCAACCCTAGTACTAGTAGCACAGGCCTTTGGCTCTTACTAGTTTTGTGGGACTATAAAGAAAATGTTGACCATTCTAAATGCAAATTCAGGTCTTATCAGTTCCTGACTTGGTAGCAGCTGTGGGCAATACAATACCTAGAATTTAGGATGTAGCCTCATGTAGGTGATCCAGACACCTAACGTCAGTTGGGAGAACTGGTACCTCTCTAGGGTAATATTTATGTCCATGTCACCATCTCTGACAGCTAAGTCCTCAAGATCCAGAACAGGTGAAAGGGGAATGAGTGGCTACCTGAGAATGAATGTGTGTTAGCAATAATCTCTTACATAATACTCTAGGAAATGCAGGATTTGTCCAGGCATGTGATACTATGACCAAGATCATCCCTAACCAAAGAAGACTCAGATCCCATACCCAAAAGATTATTCTCCAGCAGCCCTTGCTGCTGTGTTAAAGTGCTATGGTAACATTTGGCTGTTGGAACAGTGGGCACTCTTCACATGAACTTGGGCCATCAGGCACCCAGGGCTGCAAGAACACTGATGCCAGAAGACCAATAGATGTATGGCTGTGTGTGTGTTTGCATGTACGTACACTCGTGACTCAAATATGGTGGTTAAAGGAATGCATTTTGGATGGTTTGGAAAGCTGCCTGAGGCCTAGATACCTAAAGTCTGCCTAAGCCTCATTGCAGGGGGAAATTTTGTTAAGCAAGATCTTATGCACTGTGCCTGAAGTTGTGTCTTATCCACACTAGAAAAACAGGTTTATTTCCTTTTAGTCAGTGCTACAATGTCTTCTCCCTATTGATTTACCTCCACCATAGCTGACACATGCATTTTCACCTTTCCTTCCTTGGGACTACAGAAGATTTGCTGCCATATGCCAGATGTCAATGTGCATCATCCCCATTCTGAGGAGGATATGTATTTAAACTGGCAGTGTAGAGAATTGACATCGGGCACAAGTAATCTCTGTGTCATGGTTTCGGCGTGTCACCTGTCAGACAATGTTCCCTAATGAAGCACATTCATTCATACCAGATGGGCCGCTGAGGCAGACATACACCTCTTCTGCAGCTGTAGTGTAATTTTCAAGACCAGTGATCATCTGGGAGAAGGGGGATTTTTAATATCTGAGAATGAAGAAAACAGCCAAGACCTGCTCTTGCTGAAGTCTGGGGCAGTCAGCAATGACCCTGGAGACTAGACTGAAACTTGTGTTATTACTTTTTCAAAAACTAAATAAATACATTGTGTTATTCAATCAGTTTTAGAAAACTCTGAAACTCATGAAATCAAAATAGTGTTGTGGAAATAAGGGATTTTGGTCTTCATGACAGCAGGTAGCTTCCGTTGAATGATGGAGATATTTGCCAGGGTGAAGTGGGTTATTTTTATCTAACTCTCTTTCCATTAGTACCTTCCCTGCTGGCTTGGAGGATTACACCTATTTTGGCTTGGAGGATTATACCAATTTGTTTTGCTATAAAATCAATAAAAATAAAAGCTGAAATGACAATTAAATCCAAGAAAGCCCAGCTGGAAAGCATGCAAAATTCCTCTTTTCTAATTAAAGTCTGTGCAAACCACAGCTTTACAGAGGCATTAGGGAGGGAGGGAATAAAAAGAGGATGTTCCCACTAACACATTTACTGTAACTGCCTTTTGGGCCAAACACATTACCACAGAACGTTACTGCAGCACTTTACCAAGCAGCAAGGCCTGCAGGGTCTCCCTCATTTTGAGAAGGGAAGGGGAAAGGGGAGGCTGAGTATGTAGTGGGCATATGTACACCATTTCTTGCTGTTGGGTGTGAAAAACTTGTCATGTACCCTACAGACCAATGAAGTTAGTAGGAGCTGACTTCAATGGGCTTTGAATGATGTCTATAACGTGATTAGGAGGGTGCAGTGCATGGCATTTAATGTCTCCCTCTTCGGTCCGTGCAGCAGCAACTGGCTACTGAGACTGCTGTTTTGGAGCCACGATGCAAGAAAGTGTGCGTCTGAATAGGAAAAATAAACCTAATGGCTTTCAGCAAACATACCATGGCAGGCTGCTGCCTTCATCTTCTCATGTTGCTTCCCCTGGAGCCACTGAGGAAAGCTGCTAACACTCTTAAAAAACCAAACAAATAAAGAAAACCTCCAACAAATACAACAAAACCAAAGAAAACTCACAGTGTAAGAGAGTAAAATACAGATAGGCACAACTGTGGAATGAGGAGAGGAAAGGGAATGTGATACATGGATAAAAGATCAATGAACTATATGGTCAAACTTCCAACTACTGCAAATTAAATGTGAAAGGAGCAAGATCAACGGAGGATATAAGACCTGTATTTCTGTGGAACTTGCTGCAATACTGAATCTGTGGACAAAACAAGTCACAAGCCATCCTTCCATATTGGTACCTTGTAGTAGGTACTGATACACCTGTGACCACTGTTGGATTGTTTCCCTTCACCTTAAATGCAACTTTACCTCTCATTTCAGCATCATGGCACACTGTCTTGACTGTTGGCTGTCACCAGTCTTCCATGGTAAGAAGGCAACATTACTAGTGTTAGGCACTGTTGCTAAAGCCACTGTACACCTTTAGCAGACAGGCAGAATGAGATGCAGTTTCCATATGACTAATACATTTTACGTATGCTATCCAGTGCCAGACTGGAGCTGCAAGTCATGAAATGATTGCAGAATGTCTGTATATGATGCAGTGAAATGAATGGATCCACTTGAAAGCTATCTCTACAGATTGCGAAAGTTTTCACTTCTGCCAGAGAGGTCTATTGCACCAGTAATTTTACAATGGAAACGTTCCAGCCAGAGTGCAAACACCACTTTCTCACTGGAAACATTAGATTTTGATAGCCCCAGCATGTGGGCCTCTAGAAGAAGGACTAAGCACACTTGTCCATTCTGATGTGGGCTACTAAACCACGTGTGCTGATGTCACAACACCTGACCATTCACACCTGGAGACAAGGGAGCCAAAGCAGAGCCTGCTGTAGAAGGATGCAAGTATGAACAATTTGGGCTCATCTGTGAGACGCACACTTTCCATTGAGCCTGCAGCTCTGCTGGGTAATGCAACCTTGGCAGCCGCAAGAGAAACACCCTAAATTGTTAGAGGTAAAGCTATCTCTCAGAATAAGGTTATTTAAGCTGACAGAAGTACTCTTCTGTCAGCATAATTAGATATACACTGCGGGGTTTGCTGGCATGGCTGTCATGACGGGGAGAAGGAAGACTTTTTTTTTTCACTTTTTTCATTGATATTCAGCTGTTGGCAAATTTCAAAGTGAAGACCACATTTAGGAAAGCAAGACTGTACTTTGCTTGAGAGAGCCTCAAAAAGTAATGCCTCAGGCATAATATTGGGATTGATGCCGATTAGCTAGTTGAGACAAAAATTGAAATGAACCCTGTATGCTCCAATAGACTGCATTTACTGCTCATCCTTCTCTAATAATATTCTGGCACAAACCACATCTCCCCAATCCAATATGCTGGTCTATGCATAACTCCAGTAGTTAACCTTGACGGTCTGAAGAACACAGCTTTAAATTTGATATCGTGTTCATTTCTATCCTTTGGTGTCGAAAAATATTAAATCTTCCCTCAACCACTTGCTTTGCATGGTGAAAGACAGATGGTTGTGCTGGATCATTCCACGGCAGAGCAGATGTTGTAATCGAGGACCCAAGAATTCTGCCAAATTAATTAGACTCTTTCACTGATCTGGATGAAAAGAACAGCACACTGGCATTTCGAAAGGGTCTTGTTTCTAATTTATACCGCCCTGCCAGGTTATTGTCTGTGAAATATAGGTACAATGGTGTGTTCTTCTAGGCCACCTTATCAGATGACTTTGAAACAGGGTAGAAAGGTGGTAGGCAGATATAAACTCTTTAATATATCATCCTAAAATATATATGGGAAAATAATCTTGAACTACTAGGGTAGAAAGACCTATTACATATATGCTCCCATATCTAATGTATTTTTGTATCTTGGGGAACAAAATTTCCTTGTGTCTAGTATTTTAGCTTAATTCTTTGTCAGTTAAACTTTCCACACACAAATCCATGAAATACAAAATATTGACATTTTTTGCAGTGTTTCACAATCTTATTCATAAGGCCCATAAGTAGTGCTTAGGGTTTGTATACCTTTTTCTGACTTATCAGAGCACCGTTTCAGCACACCATGATTCTTGATATAGGGAGAACATGTGTGAGGAACATTTTAAAAATTTTTAAAAAAGAAGGTTTTGGAAACAGTCAGTAAAGTACGGGCAAGTATGGCATTGCTGAGCTGCACACCATAAAATAGTGTTCCTTTTTGTGGACCATATTTCTCTTTGGTGCAACACTAAAGCAAGTTCTCTGTAAAGTGTTATTATCCTCAGTAAGACACCAACAGAGTTTGAAAAAAGCATGGTGCTGAAAATATAACTCTTCAATAAGAAACTCACCGAGAAAGAGTCCCTGTGGTTTCTCTGATTAGCTCCTTGCACTGTTAAAAAGGATCTCTGCACACAGATAAGTTTACAAATCCCTCAATTATGGTAAGTGGAAGGACTTCATCATACAATTGGACTTGCATGTCTCCTTTAATGTATTTTTCCTCCTTAAGACTTAGACACCTAATTTCATTACTATAGAAAAAAACTACATTGTCCAGTCCTACCTTAATGTTTAATGTTATAGTTAAGAAATAACTTTGATTATTCTATAAAACACTTTTTCCTTACCATATTATTCTAAAATACTAGAAATCAATGAGTTAACAGCCAATGACTGACATTTTTTTTGTACCAGAGCACTGTTCCTTCATTTAGAAACTGAAATTAATGGGCTACATCTTCAACTGGTGCAAATCTGTGCAGTTCCATTGATTTTAATATAAATAAGTCAATATTTATACAAACTAAAATCTGACACCATGAGTCTTTGTCAATCTGCATAACAGCCTAAGTATGTCTGTTATCATGGTAGCCAGTGCTTAGTTTCAGAAACTGGGGCATCAAAGTCACGTCTATAAAACACAGAAGCTAGTATTGTTAGAGTTGCTAAAATGCACAAACTTTACCAAGTTCTATGATGCTGTAGCTTATTAACCTTTGTTCTTTAGTTGGTATGTATGTCCTGGGCTGATTCTCTTGGGGAGATAACAGCATCCAGGTATTTCTTGAGAATGTGTATTAGTTAGCAGAAAATATCCTTTGGCCTGAGTATAACAGAAACAAGCAGAGACGGTTTCCTTGCTCCTCAGGTCTGAGCCAGTCTCTGCAGCCAATGCCTGGAAGAGCTCCGTTGTGCCACCCCTTTTGAGTCTTCTCCCAGTGCTTCGCTCATCCTGTCTTGGTGACCCCTCTTACTTCCCTGCGCATGGCTTCATCCACACAGCTCCCAACTCCTGTGTTTGCAGGTAGTGCTTGAGGAAGCTCCTGCCCTTCCCCCCAAGACACTTTGTGCTCAGACCTTCATGGCTTCAGTACTGTTCTTCAGTTCAGACTCCATTAGGGAAAAAATACTTAATTTCTTCTTAATTCAGTCAGAAGGAAAGATCTCATTTCCATCAGCTTACGTCTAAGGTCTGTTATAGCCCAGGGATGAAGACCCCCTAGCTGTCTACTTGGTAAAGCTTTCGAGGTCACAGTGCTGGTTTACTTGAGCAGCCATGTGTTGTCCATGATAGAGTCCATATCTCTGCCTATGCTTCAGCCATCTGTATAGATGCACTGTGCCACTCCTTTTATCAGATAACAAAGAGACCTCAGCTGGCTGTGGATTTGGAATTTGCCTCCAAGCATAAGTGCTGGTCAAACTGGACTCTGAAACTACAGCTGCTTCACGTTCTACCAATATACCAGTGGCCAGTTATGACTTGGTGCTGAGTGGGGCCAGTGATTAAATTACTCTCTCCTCCCTCTGGTAAAAAAGCCACGTGCCAGCCATTGGCCAGGCTGCTTGTGCACATACATGAGGTCCTATCATCTTCCATGTTAGTTCTTCCTAACGAAAGATGCTTGCAGGTGCCTCAGCCTTGGAGGAGGTGTGCCTTCAAACGCAACTCCATCTTGAAAGAGAAGGGCCAGACTTAAGTCTTATAATGGTTTATTTTTATCTTTTTGCGTAAACAGGTCTGAGTCTAGTTCCTGTGCTATTACCCCATCCCTTAGCAGTGTGATGCCAGTATGTAGTCCAACATGAGTTATTTCAGGATGAGATTTCCCAGCTAGTCATCACATGTCTTAACCATTAAAACAACACAGGTGATAGGTCTCCTTGATATTTTTGTTGCATTAACTCTTCACGAGGACACCTCCCATTAAAACACTTAATTCAGCAGTTAGTTGCTCTGTCTCATTGTACTGATCATGAATCAATTGTGTGTAAATAAGCTGAGCTTTTTCATAAATGGGCATGCAGTGGTCCTTTATTTTAACTCCTTACTTTGCTGTAAAATATATGAACAATGCCAGCTAAGAGCAATAGCATGGATTTTTTTCCTGACTTGGCTGTGTTTTATGATTATTACATCTTCAGGGAAACTGGCAGCTTCTGGAGGCTTGCTAAAAATAGTAACTTGCTTGCTATGGGCTTAAGCCCAGTGAGCAAGTGAGTACCACAAGGCTATGCACTCACTTCTCCCCCTGGTGGGATGAGGAGAAGAAAAATATAACAAGTAGCTTGTGGGCCAAGACAAGGAACAGGGAAGGTTTGATCACCCTTTTGGTCACGGGCGAAAGACAGACTCAATTTGGGGAAAAAAAATAAAACAATTTAATTTGTTATCAGTAACATAAGCATAGAGTAGTGAGAGAAAATCAGATCTTAAAATTAACACCTTCACCCACGCCTCCCTTCTTCCTGGGTTCAGCTTTGTTCCCGGTTTCTTCACCTCCTCCCCTTTGCCCAGGGGCACAGGGGGATGGGAATGGGGGTTGCAGTCAGTTCATCCCATGTGGTCTCTGCTGCTCCTTCCTCTTCAGGGATAGGGTGGACTCCTCCCACTCTTCCTCTGCTTCTATGTGGTGTCCCTCCCACAGGAGACACTCCTCCATGAACTTCTCTGTGGATCTGCCCATAGCTGCAGTTTCCTCACAGATTGCTCCAGTGTGGGCTTCCCTTCCACACGGTGCAGTCCTTCCCACAGACTGCCCATAGACCCACTGTCTTCTTTGGGCACAGCCACTTTCTCACGTGGATCTGTGCTCCACCCTTGAATCTCCATGGGCTGCAGGCAGGTTGCCCTGCCCTCTCACCGTGGCCTGAAGGGGAACCTCTGCTCTGGTGCACCTCCTCCCCCCTCTTTTTTTTTTTCTTCACTGACCTTGGTATCTGCACAGTTGTTCTCCTCACATCCCACTCCTTTCTCCCCTGCAGGTTTTTTCTGCTGGTTCTTGAAGAGTTTCCAGCTCTTGGGCTGGAGCTGTAGCAGAGCTTGAGCTTGACCTGAGGCCAGATAAGCTGTGCTGGTCAGGACCAAGGGCAGGAAAGTATTAGTCATGCACTGTGCCCCTCTTAAATAAACCAATTCACAGAGGCATTAATTGGCTTGGCCTTGGTCAGAGGTGGGTCTGAAATTAGAGCCAGCTGCTTCTAGCAGCGTCTTACAGGAGCTATCCCCATAGCCCCTCCTCCACTACCAAAAAACCCTCAAAACACACAGAAACTCAATACATTGTTTTGAACATATATCAGAATATATTAGCACAGTATGAGGGGCTTGCTTTCTCCTATACTTTCAGTTGTAACTAACACATCCTTCCTGGTATCATGTTTTGGAGCAATATATCACATCTTACATTTTCGTAAAGAAAAATCTGCACTTAAGCACCAGTGACTTACAGTACTAATCCACTATCAGAATGCCATGGAACCGATAATGCCCTGGTGTCACAGCTTAATCTATCACTGGTGCACATACACTGTAGAACTGTAGGACTGCAAGGTCCCTTAATAAGCAGAGAGGATTTCTGCCTTCCAAAAGCAAATAAATTTTACATTTTTCAAGAAAATATGTTTTTTTTCTTTCATCGAAATTATAAAAACTTTCAGGGAGATGCAGAATTTATATTACATCATTATATTTTATGAGGCAATTTCAGGCTCATTTGAAAAGGAACTGTTCCAAAATCCAGATCTGGCATTAAGGGTAAACATAAATATTTGAAAAACAGAAAATTAAAACATAGTGGAAAATGTCAGAGCTTTGTATAGTGAAAGATGTGAGAAGCTGTGTTCTCTCCCTACTTCTCTTACTTCATATATTATCATCCTGATCTGAATTCCAGAGAACATAGATACTTTCAACCCAACAACAGTCTTGTGCAGTGGGGATTGTGAGTCCTATTTTATTCTTTTTTGCCTTCTAGGTCAGAAGAAACTCTGGCAGATACTTTAAAACAGATGCCCGAAAGACTGGAATGTGCTTTGTCTTGTAATTCATTCTGGATACATTTATAAAAGCGAAAAAACCCAGCCAAATAGCAATCCCAGCTTGGAGAGTAGCTTACTTCATTTCCCCTCACACTCTCCTGTTGTGGCATGTCCTTGGCAGTGTCTGGTGCAGGGATCCCCCAGCCTGCTTCAGGCACGGTCATCCAGTACCAGGAAGAGCCGTGCCAGCACAGCACATGGCTCCCTTCTGGCCAATTTGCTCTGTTCGAGTAAGCTGCTCCCACCACCCAAACCAGTTTGGGTACCTCTGCTTTGTAGTTCATCCCATATTAATTTTTACACCTGACACATCTGTCTGTTCCCTCAGCTGGTGAGTCATGCTGCTTTGCATTCTGCACTTGGTTTTGCTTATGCTGGTTTTACCCAGTTGCAATTCAGTTGACTTCAGTGGCATTACTCCGGAGGCTAACTAGGGATGGAAATAAAGGTGTCTTTACTTCAAGATGAATACAGATACGGATCCACAGCCTCCTAATAAGGCAGCTGTGGAAATATCATAAATTAGGCTGACTGTTCTTAAACCATATTTATAAAAAATGCTGAGGTATCCATAAACAATGTTTGGTTCCTTGACTTCTTAAGGAGAAAGGTACACTTACAGAGGTGTGCTGCTTCCTTGGATAACTTCAATTAAACAGCATATCTAGCTGTTCCAAATTCCTATCGCTGATGGGGCACTTTAAGACTTCTTAACTGAGTCTAGTACTGAGCTTCTAGCATGCCAGGAATAAAGGGTGCCATCCAGTACAAAGGTTTTTGTCTGCACATGGGGTTTTCAGAACTGGTGAAAGCTGTGTCTGCATTTCTGCTGTGTCCAAATCAGAGACCACTGTGGGAAAAGGAGCTCCTCAGTCCTCCAGCACTGACAAGCAGATACTAAAATTTTATATGATAATGGCTTTCCGGACATAGAGGCTTACTGGTTCCTGTACAGAAGGAGAAAAGGAAACATATCCATCAGCCCACATTTATGCCTGTCAGAGGGTTGCAGAAGGATGCAATGAGCCTGACATCCCGCCGCAGACCTCTGGTCATGACGGCTGTCAGGGCAGGTGATTACAGGCATGGAGATGCACCTCAGCATTGAATCATAGACCTTTTCATGTCAATATTTACTATTGTGTATGCATACACATGAGCATATAGAGATTGGCTGGTCTCTCAACAGTACAAGGGAAAGATTTGGTCTTCATTGCAGAGCTCTCAGCAAGCTACAGGCTAACACTGGGAATTTATTTCTCCTCTCTGTAGTTTTTCTTTCTCTGTAGTTTTTCTCTCTGTAGTTTTTCTTTCCTCACCTAGATAAAGACATTAATGATTATTTAATGCTGAGTGTTTTTAAACCCAGTGGTTCATCATTTAATCTACAAAGCAAAATCATGCCTTATATGAAGAGCAGCTCCAATAAGGACCAATTGACTCAGTGAGCTCCAAACGGCAGAGTTAACCAACCTGTTAACATCTTGTCCAAAGTGGAGTATTTTGCATGAATAAACACATGGCTGGAAAATTCTGCAATCTCTGAGCAATGGCTTCGGGCAAATGTGAAACTTGGGTGATTTGTGTCCTAACTGAGGCCAGATAAGGGGCCTGGGAACACCTCCCCAGAGCCTATATGCTGCACCTTGGGGAAGTCCACACCAGTGATGGACTTTTCCCCTTTTAACCCAAATGCCTAATTTCCTGTAGATTGCATACATAATCTTCCATAGTGTCCAAAAAACAGGCTTTGTATCACTCTAAGATTTGAGGTTTTTTTTACAGTCTTTTCTCCTGTGAATACTGTTTCAGCTGGGGTCTCCATAAATTCCATTTAATTTTACCTAAGTGAATATTTTCCTTTGGATCCATCTGTCTTGCACACTGCAGTACAGTGTACAGATAGCTAGGCTAGTTTTGTGTCAGCTATGCCCAGTAAAGGAGTTTAGGCACTGGAACAAACCATGCTGCCCAAATTTACCCTGCTGAAAGTCTGAGTGAGTATGACTGTTGCACTGAAGTTTATTTCAGACACATTTTTTCCTGTCATCTGTCTTTCCCTGTGCATTTTCGTTTTGCTTTGTCAGATCTCATTAGTTGAAATAATATGAATTTATGCTGAAATTTAGGCTCTTGTAGAGCCAGAACTTCCCAGCACCACACATATTGTACTATCAGCAATACTAAGAAATTTGCCTGTAAGCATAACACCAAACAACAACATTATTCTATTTGTAAAACTAGATTTATATCTGAATCTGATCAGATAGATAGATGCAGAGCTTTTAGAGGCATGTTAACACTAAGTGAATCCTCTTGTGTGGCAAGACTGTACATAAACCAGCCAATTTATTTTCCCTGGAAAAGCTCTCCTGAACATACATTAGTTGAGTTAGAGAGTGTTAGTAATGTCTGTTCTTAATTTGAAGTTGAAATACCTTTGATCAGACAACAAAATGAGACCCTTGAAGATGAAAGACCTCTCTGCTGCTAGATAACTGGCACAGCCTGTGAAAATAATGATCACTTGCATTTAGCTACACAAAAGGGACTCCAAGCTTGGAGTGAATGAATAATTATATGTATAAAATTCACACAAATGCCTTTAATGACCTGTGTAATTTCCAATGTGAAGTATCTTTTATGAAGATGGAGATAGGTTGGCACATAGGATGGGTAGGAAGGACCCCCTGCAAACCATCCACTGTCTGACTTGGTGGGCACTTCAGAGCCAACAGGACACTGGTGAGGAGGAGAGCAGAAAGCAAAAGTGGCCTCCCACAAGGGATTTAGGTCAATATGCTTACAGGTTTCACCTCCTCATTTATTGATAACCTGGAAATGTTTGCTTTGCAATAGTATCAAGAAAGTTGAAGGCCTAACTTACGCATCTGCCATTTGGAAAATGTCTGTGCTTGGCAAGTCTTCCCTCCTTGCATGCAACCACTCTCTTCCCTATTACTGCCTCTTGGTGAGGGGCTCCTGTTAGTGAAGCAGGGACACTGGCTAGGATATGGAGTACTGTTACAAACTAATATGGTCAGGACCAGCTTTATGGTGCCAGCAGAGCACCGCTGTCAAGCATGCCAGTCTGAGACACAGCGTGGCTCACCCTGCCTCTGCCATCACACCCATGGCTGCTGCACTCCTGGGGCAGTGCGGGCTGCTGCGTGGGCTCTCATGTAGTTGGCTGTGCTGTTTAAAGCAGTGCTGTCAGCTGGAAATTGTTTACAGTGAAGGCATTAATGCTTTTAATGAAACAATGACAGTATTCCTCTCCTTTGCTGTTATTTTAATAGAAAGTCCTCTTCAGACTTGGGAGAGCTGGATGCCATGCATCCAGCCAACTGCAAATTTTCATCACACTGGAAACATTTTGCTTAAGAATTCATCAATTTCTCTTGCTTACTCCTCCTTCATCATTGTAATCCTTTATTTATGATATTTTTGTTTTCCTCTGAGATGCCCAGTAACAGAACTTACAGTTCATGAATAAAAAGCAGAAAAACAGAGAGCTTGTAGCCAGATATATGACCTACTCTTTGAGGACAATAGCCTTTATTTTGATGTTATTTTGGCACTCCCTGGGGCCGTGTGAGCTGTTGTGCCTTTTCTGTAACATGCCAGAGGCTCCAACTCCAACTTATGGCAGGGTTTGCGAGGAGGCCCTGTAATGGCAGATTTTCTGGTATCTTTTGTAGTTGCTCCACTGAAAGAGGGTCCCCTGGGTTAAATCAGAGGATTTTAAAATACTTAGTTACTGTCTCCAGCCCATTTACTGGCAAATGAGATATAGTATGAACCTAGTAGCAATCCAGAAATGTAATGGAAAAGTGCAGAAGGCTTATAATGGCAAGGGCCATCTTGTCTTGAAAACTTTGTTGTTGATCTATACCAATGAAAGACCAGCTGAAAGCTACAGAGGAACTGAAAGGATTGCTGATTTCTGGTTTTCTATCACATCTCCCAGTGTGTCCCTGAAAGGACAGAAACACTGCATCACCCTTTTCTATCTGTCAGATGGGACTGATTTCTAATATTTCTCTTGTACTCCCTTCAGTACGCTATCTCTGCCTGGAAATATGTGGATCCACACACACTGGATGAAGACACCAATATATACCAATATAGCCCAATATGGCATCTATATAAACATATAGCGCATGGTATACAGTATGGTGTACTCAGAATTCCCAAAATCAGATATGCCTGGGGAGCGGCATAAGGGATTCCCTTCCAGGAGCTGGACCCTGATACTGCTGTAGTCTCTGCCATCCCAGAAAGGTTCAGGCTACAGTCTCTGCACACAGGCTCGTGCTGAAGAATTGAAGGCTTAGTGGCAGTATGTCATGTGCTATCAATACAAGATTTGTTTTGGCATTGACTTCTCTCTCACCCAACAATATTTAGCAGTGGCAGCCCTCCTCCCATTAATACAGACAATCATGCAAATGAATCACGACTCTCTACATGAATATATTTATCATTCCTGGTCTTGAATAGTTAAAAATAGATGGGTATGTTTTGTATTCCACAGGCATGAAGCAGGTACGTGATGACTGAATGCAGCTGGGAATTCATCTCACCTAGTTCAAGGCAAATGTATTATTCATGTGTAGTCAACGAGAAGGATGAGTAGCCAAGCTTGAGAGTCCATTAAAAAAACAAATGCAGATCCGTACAAGCTAAATTGGTTGGAGCTACTTTGTGTTTTTTCCAGACTGTGGCTACAGTGAGTGGCTCTGACTGAAGTCAAAACTCGTGATCCTTCTGAGGAGCCTTTGGGACTGGAAGGCTGGTGACAGTACGAGACGGAGAGTCCTTGCACATAACAAAAACTGTAAAGAGAGTAAGGCAAGACTGCCCATGGTTGCCTGAAGCCATTAAATTTAAACGAAGTGTAAATAAAGTTAAAACTAAAGGATTAAAGAAGGTCAAGAACTGTCAATTCAATATTGGCAACAGAGCAGATGCATTCAGGCAGCGTCAGGTTTTGAAGCTATCTATGAAGATCAGGAGTCACAGAAAATCCACACCAGCGGCAATGACTGTTTTTTTCTCTCTGTCTTTCAACCAAGATTCACTTTGCACAAGTCTGAGCTTTCCTGGCATCTCTGACAAATGTCCACTGACATAGAGGCGCAAACATTGACTTCTGAGTAGTGTGCTCTCCCAGACCCTGGTGCAGGAGGCAGTGGCTGCTGTCCTCCTGGAAATGACTGTAGGTGGTGGGTCAGGCCTGATGTCTCCCTGGAAAGCTCAGCATTAACAGACCATGAGGTTCCCTTTGCCTACCTTCAGCTGCCTGAATGTCAGTCACCCAGGGCACACTTTGGGCCCTTCTGAGAAGGTATCAGGTGCCTCTGTGTACTGCTCTTGGTACCTACTTGCATGTGACACCTGCATAAATGCTGCAGTCTGTGGGTTGCGTGCCACCCAGGATGAGATTCAGCTGCCTACACGAATGTTTCCAGTGCCACCCAAGATGCTGTAGCATGTCCTGACTGGCCTCTGTCTGCTGCTCCAGGGGTTCACAGGCAACCTGTAGGTCCTGTGCCATATCTGCTAGCCTAGCAGAGATGTCTAAGGTGCCCTACAGTGCCTGAATCGAATGCCTAGCTATATGTAGCTGATCCACTCCCCGCTACCTACACTAGTTACTCTGGGATCCATCCTCTGTGCTCTGCAGCAACTTCCATGACATGCTTTATCCGATCTGAAGACAGGATGGGATAGGTGGCAACAGTGAGGTGGGTGCCATGTACAGAGACTGAACTGACCCATAAAGGATCACCTTCTCCACCTGAGTATCAGTTATCACCTAGTTCATGCTTGGAATACAGAAAGAGGGGCACATTTGCCAGGAGTTGCAGAGAAGCACACTAAGTCTTGAAAAACAGTCAAAGATGATCTGTCAGGAAATTTCTAAGCTTTTCTGTATCCATGATACGTCAGTGGTCAGAGCTGGATTTTGTTGGTTAATTCCTGTGTTAAATCTGTGTGGAGGGAGCTTATTTTGAGAATAGGTCTGACAGGTGGATGCATATTGTCATCAGTCTGCTTTAATGCTTAAATTCAGATTAGCAGAGGAAAAAATGTTCCTCTTTGGTTTGTATGAAGATCTGAAATATGTTCATAATATTATGGTTCTCTCTATGCTCCTCTATCTGCAGTTAATAGTTTTTCCTTTCTTTGCCTCCTCAGAAAACTCCAAATCCTAAATATATGTCTGGACCAGAAGTCACCCTGTGCCATGACAGCTGGCCCATATAGGAAACATAATTGGATTCACTTTACACTCCCTTGAGGAGGTAAGAAATTCAGAATATAATTAAACTGAATTAATCTGTCTGGTATTAACAGCACCAGATTTAACTTTAGCTGAAATAGTGTGTTATGTCTCATCAGATAGGCTCTAGGCTGTCTCAAATCAGCCACCTGTTGTGTTGAGTAAATGAGAGACTCTGTGAAATCCACAGTAGGCTGGATGCTGTGCTTAGCACACACTCTGATTAGGACACCCTTCAGGGATGGGGGACGTGCTTTTCACAGCAGTCCCATGACAGCTGCAGAGTGAACATGAACACCATGTGTGCCACGTGCCAGCTTATCACCACAGACTTCTGACTGTTCTAGCCACAAACCCAACCCAACACCTCACCTACTACCCAAGTCCTCTTTATCCAGCCACTTAGGCAAAGAAAAAAGCATTAACAGAACTATACTGCTGGCCACAAACAACAAGGAGGGGGCTTCATTCACCAGCAGCAGGAACCTGAGACATCTTTGCTAAAATGCCTTTCTATGCAATATCTGTACATTGTCAAACTGGATGGATTCCTACAGCAGGCTGGTTGGGAAATGGAGCACATGATGTGTGTGAGAATAGGCTAAGGGAAATGGGTTTGTGTATTCTGGAAAAGAGCAGGTTGAAGAGGGAGAACTGGTTGGAGTCTTCTACCTCTTGAAGGGGAAAGATGGCAGTGCATAGTCAAGAGGTAACAGTCACAGTTTGCAGCAAGAGAAAACCTTGCTTATGTATAAGGAGAAAAGTGTTTGCAATGGTTTAGCACTGAAACAGCTCACAAAGAGGAGTAGTGTCATCTGTACCCCTGAAGATTTGCATACCTCATTTGGACAAGGCCCTGAGCAGCCTGAAATAACTTTGAAGTTGGCCCTGCTTAAGCAGGGAGCTGGACTTGTTGACCTCAAGAGGTTCCTTCCAAAATTAATCTTTCTGCAACTTTATAATTTACTTATGCACACCCACACATACCTTCAGTGAATCGGTTCCATACATTCTAAATTATTTCACTGAGCATTTGATGATTTAATGCATAGCGATGTTGTAAATACCCACTTACCTGCATAACCTATACCCTGTATACCTGTATAACCCATATCCTCATCATGCGTTTCCCATTCCCAGAGTTATACCAGTTTGCAAATTATCTATGATCTTTCTGACAAGTTGCAAAGATATATTCATCTGCAGAGTGGACTTGATTCAACCGCGTGATAGGATTCTTGTTTGTCTTAGCCTGTTGGCATCAGCAATATCCAGCACTGCTCTGTAGTTATCAGCCCAGTTGAGCAGCGGCAGCAGACAGCCTCCCTGTTACTCATCACATATTTACTTTAGGATCAGCATGCACAGATGCAAAGCATGAACATGCAGCTGAAATGGGCTTGATCAGCTGTTCTGGATGGGAACATGCATCATGAGACCTGCCATTTACCTTCAGCAATGCCTCTTGGTGACTGCAATGCTCAAGTGGTGAAATTACCCTTTGACCTTGCTTGTTATCTGAGATAAGATTTTGGCATCTCCCCATCTGTGAATAGTTACCTGTAAAATATCTATTTACTTTACATGTACGTGTTTCGAGAGCTAGCGAGAGCAGGACAGGATGACAATTTCACACATACTTTGTATGCTAATAATGAAAATCCAAGAAGATTGTCTGCTAGCAGATACTAAAAAATTTAAAATCTGGAGTAAGATATTATCAAGAAGCATGAAAGAAATTTTTCAAAGAGAATGCCTGTGGCTACTTCTGAGGCAACTGCATAGACCCAGGTAAAATGCTTGCTCAGTAGTAATAGAAATATACAGCTCAATTGTCTGTTCACCCATGTGAGAATGTGTAGAAAAATACTCTTGAGAGTCATACAGTGATTTTCCTAAAGATTTTTTTTTTCTTGATAAATTTATTAAGTATAAAATGCCTAGGTGGAACATATTAAAATTCCTAAAAAGAAAGAGGAAAATAATAGCCACAGCTTGCTTCTTTGCAAAATGGATGAATATAAGAGGCAGAGTTTTATTTTCTTTACTTTCCTATAAAGCACGGCTACAGGATTCCTGTAGTTAAAAGGAGGCTACAAAGAGGGTAGAGGCTTTCTATACACAAGGAGTCACATGGAGAAGACAAGGGGCAACAGGCACAAGTTGCATGGGAGGAGGTTTCACCTTGATATATTAAAAGAATTTTGCAGTGAGAACAATCATTGACTGGAACAACCTCCCCAGGGATGTGGCAGAGTCCTTATCACTGGAGGTTTTCAAGATTCTGTTGGACAGGGCACTAGATAATCTCATCAAGGCTCCCTTTCCAATGACAAGTTGGACCAGATTATCTTTTGAGGTCTCTTCCAACCTGGGCTGTTCTGTGATTCGGTGATTCCGCAGACTCAAAGGGAAGTAAGTCAGCAGCAGCATGTACCTACTGAGGTTAAGAATACTAAAATACACTCTTCATTCTGCAGCGAAGGCATAACATGTCTTTCTTCTATTGAGTAATATTTTATTGATCAAACACGAGATGTTTGATCCTCTCTGCTCACTGAATTTAGGAAAATAAAAAGATGACAATCAGATGAGAAACTGTTGAGATAGAAATTGGTAACAGCAGGACACTTGAGTATAGAACCTAATTTTGATGTAGGTGATGCATTTTCATTGGAATAAAAACTGCTTAAATGCATGTGTTTCTATTCCCAGAAAGAAAGAACAGTCAGTATAGAAAATTAATTCCAGCAAGATAATTTACTTCAAGGGAATAATGGAATTATTGAATTTCTAGTGAAGAGACATAATTAATGTTTCAAGAACTTTTCCTGGATATAAATCTTGTTTTGTACTTTACTGTTAGTCTGATCACTAACCTTCAATGTTAGACTCACCTTCACATGCCCAAATGACATCTCCTGTGTTTGCCACTCTATTCCTTTGGAGGTTAAGTTCTTAACTCTTGCTCACCATGGCTACACCAACCTCTGTCCTCTTCCTCCTAAGTCCTCCTCCACAATTACTTTTCTCAATTATTATATGAACAGCAGATACTCCTGTTACTTACTAACTTCTTCAAGCCAAATCTTACCCAAGGCTCTCACTCCCAGCTTTATTTCAGCATTGTGGGCTCTTGTTGCAGAACATCTCTGAATCTGGCTGCTGCTGGCCATCCACATGACTAATGTTGCTCTCCTTTCTCAGCACCTGCAATACACTCTGCTCGTTCTTGCACACCAGCCTTGCTCTGTCTGTATGCACACAGAAATGCTGTTGCAAAAGTTATTTTACCCCAGGTTTTGACCATTTGTAACTGCCAGGGGGTAGAGGACTGAGGTGGGGCTAGGGCATTGGACCAAGGGTTGAGACACAAGACTGGACATAGGGTTGAGGCTGGTGGGTTTAGGCAGGATCTGGCAAGGGCAAGAACCAAAACACAGCTCATGCACAAAGGGTGGCATGCCCCAGTTCCTGCAACTTTTCCACAGACAGAGAGCAGCATTTTTGTACACAAGTTCAAGGTTATTCTTGGCCTACCTCACTTCTGTATTATCTCTCACTGAGAAATAAGAAACTGATTTCCATACCTGAGCTGCTATAATTCGGTTATTCTTACTGTATTTTCAAATAATAAATTTTACTTTTGCCCACACAACTCTTCAGATATGAGATGCTCTCTCTGTACCAAGCCACACCATGTTCTCCTAGAAATCCCTCCCTAATTCTCTGTTGTGTCCTGAACTACACAGAAATGTTTGATGGATTTTAGACTACCAGTGTGCTAACATCACTGTCTGATATGCTGACTGATATTGACTTATTTTATCTTAGTATTCTCCAGACTCTCTACATTTTTGTATTATCACTTTTTCCACTTTACAAAGTCCTTGGGCTAGATCTAAGCTCTTTCCTATCTTTGTTTGTATAGCATTTATCAGAGCAGAGTCCTCCTCTGTGATCAGTGCTCCTAAACACTTGGCTATATAAATAATAATGCTTTATTGCAAATGCTAGTGAAGCAGCTCTTTGAATGAAAGCCAGGCATGAAATACAGGCAAGTAATTCTCAGCAATCTAGCTCTGACTGTCAGCTTTCCCATTTCAAACAGGTAGTGCACAGGCGTAGGTTGGATGCTTGTGATTCTTCAACGTGACTGTGGAGATTTATACACCTCTTAGTCCTACTGCTCTTATAATCTGATGATCATGGAGCGGTAGCCAAAATCATTGATAGCACTGGGGAAGCTCACCTGAGATTGGTTCAAAATGTCAGATAGATACACTGACTGAAATCTTGACGTCTGCAAGTCAAAAAACTGAGTACAGCGAAGCCAAGATTTCACATACAGAGATTCAAGATGGTAATACAATGAAAAATTGCAGAAGAAAAGGGATGAATTAGCTGAAGGTGCAACTGAAAAGAGGATTACGTCAGCTACCTTTTTGGAACCTAATTAGAAAAAACAAATGCACAAATATCTTGTGCAAAAAAGTGTCCAGGAGCCATTTGGAGGCTGGATGTTATAGGTGGGGTAATGGAGGAAAATATGTTTAAACATATGTGTTTAAAAGTATTTGAAGTGTTTAAAGCTTGAGTCAAACCAAAGTCTCACTTTCCAAATGCTCAGGATCTTGGATGCTTAACTTCCATGGACATCTTGGAGAGTTTGGAGCAAAGGCATTATTGAAAATCTTTTCAAGTGCTACTTTAAAATGTAGCTGTTTGCTAGAGAGTCCTCACTGAAAATCACTATTACAGCACTTTGGAAAAGGTCTCCCTAAATTGCTTTATAGCCTAAAAGTGGGGACAGGGGTGGAACAATACGGAGGATGACAGGATTATTTTGCCCAGAGATCAGTGCCACTGGTCACAAAAAGTTGTATGTGAGAACTGCCGAATGATGAGTCCAGCACCTGCAATGACCAGGACTACATGTTCATTGGGCAAGGAGGATTAGCCTGGCAGGCAGACATTGGTGTTCATGCACTTGGATGGGACACAGGTCCATTCCTGGCTGAGTTAACCCACTGTATTAATTTGATGATAATTATATCTTGATGACAATACACTCAGTTCACTTTACCATTCGACATGGCATAAAATCTAGATGTACGCTGCAGCAGGGCAGTGCAGTAATGAGAGATCTTTTTTGCTAAAGGTAATTTCATACTCTCCCATGTAAGGGACTTACTGTCTTGGGATTTTCTGCTCTTTTTATACTCTTTAAATCTGGTGTTCATTGTATAATCTAGTTTTAAATAAGACACTAAAAGGTTAAATATTTGATTAAGGAGGTGATGCAGATTTTAGGGGAAAATCAGATTTGAAGATCTGGGAGCTGAATTAACATTTAAGATCTTCAGATACTCTGTTGCTGGCTATATGGAATTCACTCATGAAAATGTCAGCAAAACACATTATCTCACTCTGTTATTCATTGCTTGATAGGGATTCACCTCTGAGTAAGGGGTACCTAGAAAATGAAAAAAGCCTGAAATCAATGCCTCCGATTTCAGATTAAGGGCCTGTACACAAATCTTCAAGAGAAAGCAACTGAGGAAACCCTTGCTCAAATTTAAGATGGAAGTGGTATGACTCCCATCCTGCTGGTCTCCTTGCTGGTGGTTGTGTGTCTCCTGTGCCTGCCCAGCTCCTGGGTGAGCAGCAGAGCCCACAGGCTCCTGTCCATGGGGCAGAAACAACCAGTGCTGCTGGGGCTGAGAGGAACAGCTGGAGAGCATTGGGCTGCTCCCAAACATGGACAGGTGTCCAGGAGGGCAAAGGATTTTCATGATGCTCCCTCTGGACATCACTCAAGAGCTTTTAGCACTGAGTTGACTTGCTTAGTTATTAGTATTAAAAGGCTCTTATTTCTATCACTATTAAAATAGCTGAATGTCAATACTGAATGTCAAATACATGCTTCACTCTCCCTTTTCCAGACTCTTAAGGAGGCCAAGCCCTTCTTTGCTAGCTGCCAGCTTTGCTCATGAAGAATGGTACTGGTACTCTGACAGACATAGCTTTATCTAGATTAAAGGCAGAACTACTAGTGATGCAAAAGAAAATGGAGATGACTGCATTTCCTCTGCCTGGGCTTTCTAGGGTGAGCAGGTGTTGGCTTAACTGTTTGCTGTGCCAACCTCTCATTTTCCTTCTCTGGCAATCTCAGACTCCAGGCAGTGCTGAGGCACAGAGCAGCCATCATCTGTGTCCACAGGTACAAACATAAACCCAGTCTGAGTACCAAGAAAACATGACTGGATTTCTGACTGCCTCAACTCCTTGTGCTTGCTGTGTTTGATGAAGAAAATAGGGCAGAAAATCTAACAAGCATGTGTATGGGTTTGAACAGGAAAGCCAAGGGTATTCCCACATTGCTGGTGCTCTAATTTATCACCTTTTCCCTGTACAGCAGTGAATGTAGTGATAAACATTCACACCTGGGCTATGGAGGCACCTGGTATGAGAGGCTTCTATCTACTCAGGTAAATCCCAGCTATGCCCTTATTCCACCCCCTCTTCACTACAAAATATATACATCTAAGCTGTACCGCTTGGGCAGACTTGGGTCTGAAGCATTGACCTGACAGAGACCTCAGCTGAACTGAAGTATGCCAAATGACAGCTAGATATTTCTTTATTTATGCCTGCTTTTTATCTTGTTTGTTGCTTGAATTTGCTCGGCTGAATTATTTCCACTTTCCATCCTCTGGAGAAACATCCATTGACTACAGTGACATCTTGCTTAAAGGAAGGCAGTGCTGAGCAGAAATCATGGCTGCTATGAGGAACGGTGTGTTACTCTACCCAGCTGCTGGTTGCAGCCAACAAGTTATTTCAGTGCAGGTTTCTGGTTTTAGGCCAGTGGGAACCTGTGATTATCAGAGAAGCTGAGAGCTGGATTTGTGCAGTCTTAATAAGAGAAAGGTAAGGGATGCAGAAGGGTCTTATTGCTGCCTTCAACCATCTAGTCAGAGGTTATAGAGAAGATTGAGCCAGGCTCTGTTTGGAAGTGGGTAGTGGTGGGGCAAGAGGCAATGAGCACAAGTTGCAGCAAGGGAAATTCTGATTCAGTACGTAGAAGCGTTTTGCACCACGAGCATTGCTGGACACTGGAACAGGTTGTATAGATAGTTTACGGGAATCTCCACTCACAAAGACTGTCAAAACTTGACTGGACAAGACCCTCAGCAACCTGATCTAAGTTTACCTCTTATGAGCAGATGGTGAGACTACACAGCACCCAGAGTCCTTCCCATCATAAATGACCCTTTTAATCTTTCCTTACAATTTTCTGTATGAGTTTAATCAGCGAGGAAAGATGAGTCCTGGTTTTCAAGATACAAAAGAGAAGAAGGTAAGATATCCTTCCAATAAAGCTGTACAGGCACATACACCTTGAGTGGACATCCGAGATAGCACTTAGGGAATTCTTATACAGACAAATGCTTTTTGACTTGGCAGACATAATTTTTAAAGAGGTCCCCTCAGTAACGTATTTATCACAGTCATCTCTGACTTGGCAAGAGCCTTTTGCAGTCAGCCACTGCTAGGAGCTGTGAGAACTTCACCTGGGATACAGCATTGCCAGGAAATACCTGTGTATTTTTCATCTTCCAGATCTGAATTTACTGTGCATGCACTGAACCACTGCATGCCTCCCTGTGTACATCTCAAGGAAAATGTATAGTAATTGGAGGCTAAACCTTTCACTGGAGTCTAAACTAGATCAAGGAACCATGTGTTGGCTTTGGGCATGGAAAGTGAACAATGTTACTGCAGTTTATATGTATGTGTGACAAGCGTGTGCTTTGTGAGTCCGAGGCCAATATTCACACTTTCTTACTTCCTTCTGAGATGTTTGGTATTTGTGCCAAGATTTTGTGGAAAGATAATTTTTAAACAATTTTCTTCTAGATTTGGTATTTATTTTTATAATTTGCTAAAAAATTTAGAGCCCCAGAATTTTATGTAGACTTTTTAGGTGGTTTAAATTGTTTAGATAATTTCCATACCACTGTCATACTGCTACAGGCTGGAGGTTGTACACATGGCAGGTTAAGTTGCTTGAAAAGTCATTTTTGCTCTCACAGAGTTGAACGGTTTACTGTGGCCAGCATATGCCATACAAGATAACTGGCTCCATCCTGTTCTCTAAAACAGATTTAGATGTTTTATTGGAAGGATACTAAACAAAATAAATAAAGCAGAGTACTGGAGATTTTCATACTTGATTCTAATGTTAGTATCAACAATTTCCACCCACTTCTATCCATTTGTATGTTGGGGTGGTTTTTTTTGACAAAATGTCCAAAGATCAAACTGTAGGTGTCTCACTGTGATCTGACATATCAAAGAAATCCCCAGTCAATTGAGAAATTTATTTAATCATTCCTATAGCACATATTTAAAGCCAATTTCAGGAAGGGACTGCAAGGTTAAGGAAGTGACATGGGGAGGGGATCCCAGAAAGCATTGCAGAGAGGGGGCACGTCTGAAACAGTGGAGTTGAGTGGGAAAGAGGGAATAGGGTGTCTGCTATGGGGTGACAAATGTCACACTGCAGCTGCATTTGTGTATGTTGGACATGTTGAACCTGTATATCTAGCTTAGACTTATCCAGTTTTACACCTGAGAGAAGTACAAAGCACATTTTCAGTGGCAAATAATGCTCACCGTCTAGAGATGTGCATGTAGTAATGTGGAATTTCATGGGAACAGAATTGCCTCATGACCAAATAATATGAGCTAACACCACACCACAGAGTGTCAGTACAAACTGTACAGTACCTCAAAGAGTTAACTCCGGAATCAACAACTTAGGCAAACAGGACCACTGTTACACAGAATCAGGTTTGGGGTTTTTTTGAAATATTTTTTATTTCCTTCAGACAGTGGAAAAATAATCAGATGTGATGACAGCATCCACTAGATTCTGACCGCAGTTTCCCCTCTTCTCTCTGCAAGTCTTGGGGAAAAAACAAACAAACAAACTAGAGCATTCAGGCAGAAAGGCTTTCTCATCAGCCAATGTCTTTTGTCTGTAACACACTTTCCATGTTATAGATTTTATTTTCATCTGTCATGTTTCAAACAGTTGGAAATCAGGTGACAGATATAATGTGCCTTAGGAACTTGGCAAGTTAATGAATTCCAAGAACTTAATGATTTTATGTATTTCAGTGATGTTAATTTTAAGTCAAATGCTGCTAGGTTCTCCCAGACATAATTAGGAATTTTTTTGCTTCAGGATTTTGCATTTTACTTTGAATAGATCATGAAAAGTAATCTTGAGACAGTGCAGTAACCTTGTATTGTGGTAATGGGGCTTAAAGTGAGGCTGAGATAGCAGATGGAAGATGTATATAACATAAGCTGCAGAGCTCATATGGTCGAAACTTCTAAAGGTTTATCAGTGGCAGAAATAACTTTGCAAACCCAGGAGGGGTGTCTGCAGATGAATACATCAGTACTGTGTACCGGATAGTGCACTGGGTAATTTGAACATCACAATTGCTTTCTGATATTCTATGCATTCACAAGCTACACTTCATTAATATTTATACTGGAGTCTGATAAGACCTGCAAATATTTAGGGTTTAATTAGGAAACATTTTAATTAAGGAAATGTGTTTTTAAGTGCTATTTTGAGTTCACCTGGCATAGACTGGACAAAGGTTGATGTTTCTAATTGTTCAGGCTGAATAAGCACACTGATTAACAGAGAATTTCGGGTGAATAGTGCAGTATAAACCTAGTTGATTGCTCCTGGATACATGAGAATTTTGATGAATGTCACTCAAAAATTACATCTGAAATATTTTTCACACTGAAAATTTTCATTTAATTATTGTATCAATGTCCTAATATCAACTATACTTGAGGAATAGGTACCTGAAATTGTCTTTTGCATGGCATCAGCTAATCAAGGAAGGTCTATAATGTCAATTTACACGATAAAGTCTACCCAAAGTGCTGTTTCTAAGAACAGCCTCAAAATCCAGCTGTGCTGTTAAGAGTGACAGGTGACTTGCAGTTCTGACTGTCACAGCTAGCAAGGTAACGGCCCTAACCCATATTTCCCGTGTGTGGCAGTCCTCATAATGCCTAAATTACTGGCACTGCCCTTTCTGTGACGACAAATAAGAGTACCTACAGGAAATGGGCTTGTGAGAGGTGACTGAGAATGAGAACAGCTTTGGCCTTTGATGTTGGAGAAATCTGAAAGGCAGAAAACCAATGTGAATGGGGTCTTATGTATCTAATTCTATGTCATAGGACATGGATTTTCCCTTCACCTCTGCACACTTCTCCCAAAACACCCAGGTCAATGAGTCAGATCCAGAAACATACAAAAATAGTTGATTCCTATTTCATTCTCTGATCTCTGGTTATAGTAATGGAGGTATAGGAATAAATATCTTCCATGGATCTTGTCTGGGTCTTCTCATCTGTATTGAATATGCGTTACAAAGCACATTAGAAAAGAAGAATGTACTTATTCCTTCTAGTTAATTCCCTTGGCAACAATGTCCCCAAAATCACATTTACTGCATTTGATTAGAAAACTTACCCCTTTTCTTCATTTTCAGTCACAACAGAAAGCCCATAAAGAATGGTAATATCTGCAGTTTTTCAAAGAGGCTGAAACAGAAGTAATTAAGGACCTTGTAAGATGCCTACTAACCACAAACCAGCGTATTATCGTTGCATTATATCCTTCAGCTTCTATTTGAAATGTGCTAGAACTTCCACTGAGCAAAATAAGTTGAGTGTAAGAATATAAATCTTACAGATTTCTGTGTAGTATGAACTTTCCCATCAAGAAATGAAGGCTAGATACATGCCACGAAATACAGTACTTCCACAGGTAGAAGTAGCTCTTTCAATGAAGTCCACCTTACAGAATAAGAAGTGGTGAAGATTGCTACTAATTCTCTTTTAAGGTAAAGGCAGCATAAGAGGGTACTTAAATTGGCATTAAAGGAGTTAGCAATTGTGATTTAATAATAATTTTACAATTTAATAGAGATGAACATGTCCCTAAAATGGTGGGTGAAATGACTTCCCAAGCACTTTGTTGATAAAAGTCAAATTAAAAAGAGTAATCCCAAATTGTAGTTAGAATAGGCATACAAAACAGGGCTCAACCTATTCAGTACCCTGGAAGAGTATATTTTGCAACCTTTTTCTGTTTTCAGGTCCTGAAACATGGTTTCATGGAGGTAAGGAATCCCACATAGATGCTATGACCATATTGACCAAACAGTTTTTCTCGGGAAATCCAAACCACAGCAAGCCACATGACAAATAAATTCTTATCATCCTGCCCCACATCCCACCCAGGCACTGCAACCTGACCTACCCTACAGAGGTGGGTAGAAAGGTGCCCACTCTTTCTTCAGAAAAATGTGGGACAAGATGTTTTCTCCCTTTCAAAAAAAGTAGCAGGAACTCCCCTTCCCACTGAGCAGTGAGGTGGCATGTTTTATTTGGAAATCCTTTCACAGCCAGGCAGTAAGTTGCCCACATCCTTGTGACTTTCTTGTGCTGCAGCTGAGGTGTTACTGATCATCAGTGAGGCATTGCCTTACAAATCAAATCCTGTCGTGAGCCTCGACATCATACTGCATGTGTAGTAAGAAGCAGAGAGCCATAAATGATTTTCTGAGCCCTATACATCCCACTGGCAAGATGCCTTTGAGAAAAGCTGTTCTAGCAGAGATCTATATTCAAGATAAGGAACTATAAAGAAGATGTACAGTTACTTCTTGTTCCATAAATCACTGCAATAAAATTTAGAGACTGGCAAATGTGCCACCTGTGTGTGTGTTAAGAAACTAAGAAGCATTTAGTTTTCTGTCTTTGCACCTTCACATTTTCTGGGTTTGAAGCCATTTGAGAGAGCCATCATTTCACCATTTGGCTGAGCTAATTCATTAGCATGTAGGGGAAACAGTGCTCTCTCTTGGAGACTTGACTCTTGCCTTTGATGCTTTATTTCTTTTCCTTCATCCAGAATAAGTTATTGGGGCATAGGTAGGTGTGGTTTTGAGTATGCAAAAATATATTGGCAAGAATGAACATTCTTACCAGAAGGTGAGTGTATTTTGCTTACATGTTGGCAATGATAAGTATGTGTAAGCAACATGTGACACAGAGAAAGAACTCCTAAACAACATACAGTAATCTCTTAGAAGGCTGAAGCTATGTTTTAGAGGTCATGCCAATATATTCACCTTCACTGTGGCACAAGACTGTTCATGTGCCATATGTTCATGTTCATAACTACTCTGTTACACAAACTGCAGTTGTAGTAAATTCTATTAATGCCCACTCTCTTATTTATTTATGTGACTTAAATTTTCATTCCCCTACCTGAGACTTACAGGTGCCTCAAAAGTACTGTGCATATATTCAGCAACCCTATTTAGAGCTCGCATGTTTAATGCATGGAATTGTCCTTGTCCTGTCTCTTCTGTTTATTAACAATAAATAAAATTAGAGTAGTCAGAGTGCCTGTCTAAGTAAGGTGAGATCTAGGGTCCACCCCTGGCTAAGATACATACTTAGTATGTAATAATCACAGTTAGTTTTCACATCTTAACAATTTAATAATCATTCCATCTTTAAAGGAGAGAGGGACTGTAAACCAGGTCTCCTGTGTGAGTCTTACAGTGGCTAGGCTTCAGGATCTGCACGTTCCTTCTCTCTGACTTGTACCATTCATACGACAGCTAACCATTTCCAAAGCAGCAGATTATCGTTAGCCAATTAGGTTAAGTTTTGGACTAGCTAATCCCGAATGCCTGACCACTTGGATTGGAACTATACTGACAAACTAAACAGGGCCAGGGAGTCATTCTTCCAAGAACCTTTGCCACGGACAGTTGGATGTAACACTCTTTGGAAAGGTTGGAGAGCATAGCTGTGACCTCAGGAGCTCTGCTATGCCAGGTTTTGGACAATTTTATTAACTAGTAAAGTCGCAGCCATGGAACCCTGGGCTCACTTACGGATGAGGGTTAGGTTGTTTCTGATCTTGCTTCTTATCTTCTAGAAATTCTGTTGGGTCACTCACATCTTGAGTTAATGTTGTGACATCATCTTCTCTTTTAGCTGTGTTTTGTGAACAGGGGCTGCACGATGTTCAGATTCCTGTTGAGTTGCAAAGCCATGAGTCCCCATAGCTGGGCTCTGAACCCTGAGCAGCCACATCCTTCCATGGAACCTTTCTTCTTTCAGCCAGTTTTCTCATTCAGTCCATTAGCTGCTAGCTAAGATTCCTATTTGTAGGATACAGATCTGCAGTAAATAATTCTGCACCATGTCATGGTAATGCAAGACTTTCTCATTTTGATGGACCATGCCCTTGCAGGGTGCAACTCTCTAGACTTTAAACAGAGCAGTTCTGGCCTATCAGCTAGGCAGATAACAAAGCACAGACCACAGGTAGAGGAAAAAGCCCTTATCTTATTTTAAACGGAGCCAAAGAAATAGACTCACAGATGCATACTGAAAGCTTGACTGGTGCTTAAAGCTATGAGTTCACTGGTACAATGCTAAGGTGGCTGACTGGAGTCTCTGACATCTCATTAGCTCAACACAATGTCGCATTACTCTAGTGCAAAATCTGTTGTTGTTAAGGTAACTCTTCATGATGCGAGATGCTTTTCTTTAAATAATGCTGCAGTTGCAAGTGCTGCTGGTGTATTAAAACACCACAGGGTCACAAAACCTGCTTATAGGAACAAATGTAATCTAAAGATCTATCAAGCACTCTCAAAATTGGTACAAAACGATGTGATGGTAGCTGGTGTCATTACATCTGCAGCCTTTTCGACTACAATGCTATATAACAGGCTGACTGTGTGTGTCCTCAAGAGGAAAAGTTGGCTTATTCTAATTACCACTGCAGGACAAAAGCAGAAAGCAGAACCAGAAGCAGCATTTTAAAAGGGAACTGGCAGTCTTCTGGTATATACTCAACGCTGTGCAAATTCTGTCTTAAAAATGTAGTTATAACATTTTCCTATTTCAGGTAGAAAATTAGGATTTATAGTTTATTTATAATTATGATTTGTGATTCATAATGTCAAATATTAAAGAAATGAGAATGTGTCTGAACTCACAATCTTTTTGGTTGTTAGATTGGGAAGTTTTTCTGTTACATATTATTGATTGATGTTGTTTGTCTATTTGATGATTAACTTCTGAAATCAGTTTGGAGTTAACTTACGGAAAATTAGTTTTGAAAGTAGATCAAATAATTATTTCAGGATGACTTTCTTCTATTTTCTGTCACACTTATCCAGTAATCTGAATAAAGAGGATTTCAGAAGACAAGTGTGATTTAAAGTAGATCATTGGTAAGATACTACACAATGTTCACATCGAATAGATAGAAATAAGTTGATCTTCCATGTCATCTGGACTCTGAGGAAAAGATCAGTTTTCATCATAGATTCTACAGTTAACAAGACAGAGATCACATTTCACAGTAAGAAAGTGTGATACATCTAATTTGTGGTTTTTTTTTCCTGTTCCTGAAGAGTGGGAGTTAAAAGAGGTAGTCATAATTGCGATTAAGATGCAGTAGGTACTACTAATGACACTACACAATCTGATAAAAGTAGGGGTTTTCCAGACATAGATGCATTTAGAATAATGCACTGACTGTAATTATACGGATCCTTTTCCTAATGCAGTGCTCCCGCTGACATCGTAACTTCATTATGCACTGACGCACTTAATGAGTGTACCTATTGCACACAGAAACCATCACTTTGATGCTGAGCACCATGGAACTGGTGTGAAAACCTACCTCTGCATGGCTTGAATGATCTTGAAAGAAAACAGGGATTCAAGCCCTGGTGTGCTTAAAAGGGGGCCAGCAGTCAATCTGAACTTTGAGTCACGGGCTGCTGCAAGCCAGGAGTGCAGTGGAGGGTGATAAACCTGTGTTTGCATTTCAGATGACACTTCCATATAAAAGGAACACCTATAAATAGTTTATGGAGGGTTAATTAATGTTACCAGCATGTTACAGACATAAATAGATGGATACTTGCACCCCAACAGAAGGCAGTAGGTAGGGATGAGCTATTGTTTTAGACAGCCTGTTCACCTGATGGACTTACTCCAGCTGGCTACAGCAATTTATTAAAATGTCTATTAATAATGTAGATAGATGTAAGCTAAATTTATATACTCCAGATGACTACAGCATTCCCTATGGAGGTTTGGATATATGTTTGGATCACCTCAATGTGAGCTGGGAGTAAAAGTCAGGTCTTCCAACAGAGGTGCCAGGGCTGCCACTGTAAAAGTGGAGGACAAGTGCAAATGTCTTACTGCAGAAATGGGCTGTAAGAGGTCAGCTGCATGAACACAAATGTCTTTCAGTGCCCTTATCTGCTAAAGGGCTCTGGAGAAGCACTGGCTTCTGGTCTCTGTATAGGTGCAGTGATTTAGCTAGTAAAAGTTAATGGGTAATTCGTGGAGATATGACTGGTGGGACCTTAGTCTGTGCCTGCAGCACTAAGGTGTTCTTCCTCTCTCTGACCCAGGCGATCTGCAGGGTAGTACAATAGGAGAGAGGGAGTGTGCACTCACCCTAAAATAGTGTCTACCTTCCTCTTCCTCTATAGGTGCAAGATACAGATGTGAACAGCCCGAGAGTAAGGACAAAACTGAATGCAGTTTTGCTGGTATATACAAGGACACACTGCCTTGGCCATCTCTAAAAGGCAAGTACTGGTCTTTTCAAAAAGAAGAGCAAAGTCTTATTCAGTTTCCACTTTCTTTGGGAGACATTTATGGTCAGGTTTTACTGTTTTCATCTCTGTAACTGGTGTTTCAAAGTATTTTCAGCCATATCTTAAAGACAAGCACCGTGCAGCCCTTCCTGCTCGCTGGGCTGCTCTGGGTCTCTGTCCTGCAGTGCTCACAGTATCAGGTCAGCAGTAGTGTTGCCTGACATGTAATTTCCTCTTTAGATTAAATCTAGTTCCTTGGTCTCAAAGTGTGCTTATTTCCTACATGTTACAGGGTAGGCCTGCTAGCTACAGGGCAAGTGGAGGTGGGCACCTGTGTGTGCATGGGGGAGAGTAGGAAGGGGGATGCAGACAGGGGAGAACAGGCTGTGCTAGCTCAGATCACTGCTACTCTCCCAGCTCCTGGTTCTCTGGCTTTTCAGCAAAGCTGAGGTGAACATGTTTAGAAATCTTTTTTCTAACCAAATGGTGAGTAACCGGAAAAATATACTTTTAAATGTAAAATGTAATTTTACTCATTCACAGTGTTTTTTTTTTCTCGATAGTGCTAAAAGTGGTCCTGTGATGTCTACCTACATAATTAACCTCTTGCCCACTTCAGTTTTCCTTTTGTAAGCCTGCATCTGCTGCTGATACACATGGGTATGATTAATTCCATTAAAAATGTTATGCTAATTAGTATTTGCCACTGACCTTTCATTTTCATATAGTCTGTGGCTTGCAGGAATCTTTTTCACTTATTTTATTATAACTCTTCTGCTTAGTGATGGCTGTACTGTTCCTTTCAACAGTCCAGCTGAAAAGTTGTCTCTCCTTTCTGTGGGATACATTTGGGTTCCCTACTCTAAGGGGGACTCCAATCAATCTTTAATTATTTTCTGAGGATTACAGACAGGCAAGAGACAAGGTTTTCCCAAATCTGTGTTTTCTGTAGTGTTACTATGTTAGAGACAAATGTAAAGAGAACAAATCTATCTCACAAACACACCTCACATCATCCCACCCCTGACGTGTCTTGTGTGTGTCATCCCCCCTCCTCTTGACACTGGGGCATATCTATGGTTTATGTGACTGGACATTTTCTGGGAAAAACCTTAAAGCGCCATCTACAGTACATGCTTGGATTTACAATGGAAATTTACAGTAGGAATTGTAGAGAAAAGCCCACTGACAGAGGAAAAATGCATAGGTTGAGGGGAATAGGGGATTTTTTTTTATTATTACTATTTCTTTCTTCAAGAGTAAAAAGAAGGTGCCAATATTTCAAAATAAGAATTAACAGGCAATTTAGCACTCAACACACTGGGAAAAAACCACATGGTGTCAAAACACAACAAGTGAAAGGGCAGTCACTATTCAGAAAAGCAAGTAAATTACTGAGGAATATCTCTGTAAAGTATAAATGTAGTCCACAAAGCAAGAGTAAATGCTGCCTAAAAAAACTGCAGGAATTTTAATCTTTCTTATTAGACTACACACTGCTTTACCAGGCACTATACTAGTTTGTTTTTATGACACATCATCTGTGTAGGGGAGTTTATACATCTGGAGAGTGAAAGAAAGGAATTGTCACAGGGGAAGTCTGTTTTTGGGGGGAAACAGGGGAATATATTTTGAAGAAAAAAAAATCAATCAACAAAAATTCAAGATACAGTTGCTAGGAACCAGATTTTGATCTTATCATCAAGAATGTGAGTTAGTAATAACAGCAGTGGTCTCAATAATAAATCCTGGTGACAGTCAAGAGTTACTGCAGATTTTTATGCCACCACTATTGAGATCACAAATTGACCACTCATGTTAAAATCTTTAGAAACAGGAGAGGCCTTGATTCTCTTCACAATCACAGTAAGTGTTCTGCCCAGCCACACTGTGCTAATTAAGGAAAAGAGCCCTTGTGATAAAATTTTCAAACAAGTTCTGTCAGGTTGATCACAGACAACACAGAGCTTGTTTGCTAGCAAAGGAATGCCTATTTAGTTTTGCCAGTGCATGCAACCGTTCTGTAAGTACAGCAACTTCCTTGTCTTCAAAGAACAATAAATAACTTGCACCCATTTGATGGTTAGGCAAAACATGGCAAACTTTAATTACTTAGTGATTATCTAAAAACTAACTATCCTTAAGAGACCTTAAAGGTTTCTCTGGGCAGACTGACTACTTGTCAATAAAGCCAGAATAGTCAAAGCAGAGGACATCATGATAGAATACCCTATACTTAGAAACCATAATCAATGTTTCAGGATTGCCTCTGTACTTAGAATTTTGCTAAGAACTCTCTTGCAAGTAATGAGCCATTCAGCACATGTTCATTGCTATTCTCATTCTTGCTTTTGTTTCGTCTTTAATGGCTAACAAAACAATTTGGTTATCTACTCAGTATTACTGGTATAAGCCTTAAGAAATTCCAGAATTATCCCAGCTCACATCAGCATAAACATACAGAACTCAACCCTTGACATTGGAAAATTTATGGTAAGTAATTCAGCTGGCATCAATTGGTATTACTTAATGGAACAGATGAATTCAGGAGCAAGTCCACATACATGATTTCCATAAATGTTTGGACTGTGAGACCTTACATTTTCTTATTTACTAGTATTAATATTTTGTTTCAAATAAATTTACTATTTGTCTTATCTTTTATTGTATTTAAGTCTCAGCGTGTATTATGGAAATGCTTATTAAAAACACAGACTTGAACTTCACTCCTAATAGAAAAAGTGGTTCAATGTGTCTCCTGTTTTGATTTCAAGGACCTAAATTAAAGGCTGTGAATAAAATTTGCAGAGGTGCCCAGATGGATTAGGAATTTACACTTCACTTACTTTAAAAAAAATATTTGGACCTTTGGTATGCATGCTGTGACATTCACGTAGGCATTTTGAAAATTGTACCTTGGGTCATTCTGACTATGATCATGCTGACAGAGCTGTGTGGTATTTGCAGTCTAGTGAGAACTGGGTCTAGGACAGGATTGAAAATTGTATCACAAATACTGAAAAACCAAACAAAGACAAAAGTCAGACTTGCACCATCTCCGTGAAACAAGGCCACTATTTCCTGGTCAGCTGCAATGTGGAGTGTAGAGTATTCAGAAAATGGAAAATGGAAAAAGAAAAATTTTCATAAGTGAGATTTTCTCTCACAAAATGGTTTATGCAGTGAAACAGTAGGAGATTCACTGTGTTAGCCCAGCAGCACCACCTTGTGTATGAGTGCTCACTTTACTCCATGTATTACCTATAAAGACCTAGCAGGTTTTAGCATATATAACTCTGCAGCAGCCTATTATATCTTGCATGTGAAAAATGAAGCATATGTGAGTCCTAGAGGAACTGATGCACTACTTATAGCCAGTAATGTCTGCGTGCACACAATATTGATATGTACATTTTTTGTACCATCTCCAGGACTGTGTTAGTGACAGGCTACTATGGGGATCAGAAAAGCTTTTCACAGAGGTAGTATAAACATCTCTGAAGAGTTCAGTAATATACTTACAAGAAAAGTCGAAGCTGCTTTTATTGAGAGTCTGTAGTCATCATAAAGTAAGTTTGGTCCATAAATCATTCATGAACTACTGTATGATACTTGTTCCAAATTTCAGTAAGACTGGAGCAATTTACCCCATGAGGACAGAACTGAGTGCCCATGCAGGTTAGAAGGTGTTTCTGGACCGAGACTTAAAACCTTATCTAAATACTGTGCTCCTTTTTTTCTTCCATTTTTAGTACTTGTCTAGCCCAGCTTGCACTCTCTATAAAGCTGGATTAAAGATGCCAACTGAAGACTGAAGACAGACCTTAAAGCTCAGTGAAAACCATTCTTTCAATATTAAGCAATCTCAAAATAGAAGGGCCTAAAAGGTACAAGACTGAGAACAGAAAGTGTGATGAGAACTCACACACATTCAAACTGAGGCATGTCTTTGTTCCTATTTCTGCAACATGAAAGATCTCTGGTTGATGTGTGCTCAGCTACTCATTATTAAAGTGTTTTGCCCCTCAAGAGGATTCCAGGTTCAGGATTTTGACCTGAGAGGGACATCCCTGAGTCATCTGCAAAAGGCAAGAGATATAATGTATTCCTGAGCTTGACATCTCTTATTGCCTACATTTAGGCGAATTTTGAGCATTCTCTGGCCTGTAGGGTTTACCACTCAATCTGCAAAAGCCCCTACTTGCATTGAAGGACACAAGGATAACGAAGTTGCTTAATGTAAGTTGTTGTATTTGGTTTGTGTGGTAAGGTTTTGCTAGCAAGGGGGCTAGAGGGGTAGAAGCTTCCCCTATGTCAGATAGAGGCAATGCCAGCTGGCTCAAAGAGAGGCCAGCCACTGGCTAAGGCTAAGCCCATCAGCAACAGTAGTAGTGCCTCTCTAATAATGTATTTAAGAAGGAGATGTGAGGGAAACAAACCTGCACAACACCAGCAGCAATCAGAAGAGAGGAGTGACAGTATGTGAGAGAAACATCTCTGCAGACACTAAGGTCTGCAAGGAGGAGAGGGAGGAGGTGCTTCAGGTGTCAGCAGAGATTCACCTGCAGCTTGTGGTGGCGACCGTGGTGAGTCAGGCTGTCCCCCTGCAGGCCATGGAGATTAACAGTGGAGCAGATATCAACAGTCCAGCCCGTGGAGGACCTCATGCTGGAGCAGGTGGATGCCTAAAGGAGGTTGTGACCCCATGGGAAGCTCATGCTGAAGCAGTTCATGAAGAACTGCAGCCCATGGGAAGGACTCATTGGAGAAGTTCATGGAGAACTGTCTTCCAAGGAAGGGACCCCACGCTGGAGCAGGGGAAGAGTGTGAGAAGTCCTCCTGCTGAGGATGAAGGAGTGGCTGAACCATGTGATGAACTGACTGCAACCCTCATTCCCCTCTCCAATACTGCTGGGGGAGGAGGTAGAGAAATTGGGAGTAAAGTTAAACTCAGGAAGAAGAGAGGGGTGGAGGGAAGATGTTTTAAGATTTGGTTTTATTTCTCATTTTCCTACTCTGATTTGATTGGTAATAAACTAATTTCCTCATGTAAAGTCTGTTTTGCCCATGATGGTAATTGGTAAGTGATCCTTCTCTGTCCTTATTGCGACCCACAAGCCTTTCATTGTATTTTCTCTCTTCTGTCCAGCTGAGGAGGGGTGTGATAAACTGACTTTGGTGGTCACTTGGTCTCCAGCCACAGTTATCTAAAATAGTTTGCCGAATACAAATATGTACCTTGCAGATGTTACACCACTTCACTTTGACACCCAGAATTAGTAGTCCTGAATACACTCTGCATGCCTGCCTTTGTTGCTTGTGGTAGGGGTAACTCTGAAAAAAGCACTACTTAAATTGTATTCAGAATAATGAAAATATAAAAGGCATGAAAGTAAGCCCTGCAGCTTACAGATCTTCTCTGTAGGAAAATTATTTTGGGAGATGTAACTACAAGAAAACATATTTAAAATATGCTTTCTTCAAGTAAGCATATAGCCAGTAAGTGGCTGATTTTCTACCGTGATGTAGTTCTCTACAAATTAGAGAACCATACTACTGGTTCCATCGAACACATGCATTCTGAATACTCTGCCAAATTTTTGATAGTATGCAATGCTGCCTGCTGCTAAATCAGTATTTGCTATTGGGTAATACACGTTATTCTTCACATTCAGACTAGAAACCGATAATGTCTCCCTGCATGACCTTTTCATTCAGATACTCAACATAAACAAAACTCTGCGTATTACCGTGTTGCTTTCACAAGGCATCTCTAGGGCTCACAGCTCTCACGGGAACTAAGTCACACAAAAGCTGGCGTGTGGCAGTAAATTCCAATTTGGCTTTGCACATGTGGAAATGGAGGTCTTGGAGACACCATCCCAGCTCCCAGACCAGAAGGTAGGTTGTGTGGCTCCCAGCCTTATTCACGTCTTTTATGGAGTGCTAATGTTAAACCTGCACTGACCCTGAGGCTGGCAAATGGCTATGTTAGGCTGTGCTCTCACCCCTACTGCAACTACACCTCAGATGAACACATCTGAGTTAGCTAAAGTTAGCTGCCTGGAGTGGTGGTAGCCAAGAAGCTGCAGTGATTTGATAAATGTGAAGTACATCCTGAGCAAACGCTCGAGTAGTTAAACCATGTCAGGGTCTACACAGCCACGCTGATGGCTTTAGCTGACTGTATCTAGCTAATTATTAGCTGTTTGTGCCCTTCTAGTCACTGAGCTGACTACTTAAACAGACATACCTTAAACTACATAGTTCAGCATTTACTCAGTGAAAGTGGCAGTTTCCTACAGACTCTTCTGTCTACAAACTCAAGACAATTAGACCTAGAAACTCTCCCAAGACAGTCCACTTTGCCTTTCCTGTTATTGAATAAACTCAGTAGTGTTTGCTATTAAGGAAAGTGATGAAATTAAATCTACAGTAGTCACTGGAGAGGTGAACACATGAATCTGAAATCAAGTACTAGTCATTCCTACTGCGAGGCAGGTGGTTACCACAAATTTACAAAAGATGTCTCCTTTCATGTCAATATAGCTTGCATTTCTTCTTTCCTGAGCTGCATTGTTGGCTAGAGATGAAAACAGGCAGTTGTTGGTGACAGATTTAAATTACTATTCTTTCTATATTGACACTGAAGACTTCGGACATGATAGATTAAATCATCAGTACTGTTCTTCCCATCAAAAATAAATGCAGTAGCAAGAAACTCTGTGCATCCTTGTTCCTGCATTATCGCTCACAGCTCAGCTCACAATGTTTACTCATGCCCATTTAAACATTGAAAATCACACCCTCTTAAGCTGAAGGCATGTCTGCCTGCCTACAGTCTGCACCGTGCTTTATATGAGGAAACTGAGTATCCATATAATTAAAAGTTATTCAGAGTCGGCTACAGAAGATAAAAGAGCTCTCTGAAGGCTGTGGGAGGCAGGTATGCTTCAAGTGTTGCTGTGCATAGCAAGAAGCCTGTCTAGCAAGTGCTGCTTCATTTCTTGCATTGGCTTCCTGTGTTGCCTTGGCTATCAGAGTGCTAATTGCTGCCTCACTGCTTGGATTGGGTTCTACAGGCTTTTGGATTAGAAGTACTCTGACCACTCGTATATCCTAGGATGCATAAAAAACACCCACTCCTGTGAGGTTTTCTAGCTAGTTTTCAGGGTTTACTTCATGGCTTTATAACAGAAAACATACAATGCTGTTGCAAATGTTTAGGATTGGCTTTGCTGAGTCAAGGACTCTATAAATGACACGATCCTGAACCCTCGTTACTCCACAGCAGTTGTTGTGGTCTTGACCAAAATGGGTTTGTGACCCTTATTTCATTGATCCTCTTATTTCAAGCAGCCTTGTTAGATACAGAAAAACCATTTCATTCTGCAACAATTGCAATTGTAGGTAAATTTTAAAACTATTTCCAAAAGCATGGTCATGAAGGTAGTAGCTAGTGTGCATTTATGAAGGCAGAATCATGCCTGACCAACCTGATAGCATCCTGTTACAAATTGACTAATTTAGTGGATGAGAGGAGAACAGTGAATGTTGTTTATCTTGGCTTCAGCCAAGTTTTCAATGCTGTTTGCCATAACATCCTCATAAGAAAACTAATAAAGTACAGGCTATATACATGGACAGCAAGGTGAACTGAAAACTGGCTGAATTGCTGGGCTCAGAGGTTTGTGATCAGCAGCACAAAGTCCAACCATAGACCAGTCACTATTAGTGCCTCCCAGGGGTCAATGCTGGGGCTGCTTAACAACTTCATTAATGACTTGGATGGAAGGACAGGCTGCATCTCACAAAGTCTGCAGATGTTACAAAATTGGGAGGAATGGTCATTGCACCATATGGGTGTACTGCCATTCCAAGAGATGTTGACATACTGGACAACTGGTCAACAAGGAATCTCATGAAGTTCAACAAAGGCAAAAGGCAAGAAATATCCTAGGTACCAGTAATGGTACATGCTGGATGCTGCTCAGCTGCAGTGCAGCTTTGCAGAAGAAGGCTCTTGGTTCCTGGTGGAGATTGGGTTGACCATGAAGCAGCAATGCACCTGTGCAAGGATTTTACTATGGAGAGTTATACACCCCAGGAATCTTCCTGGGCTCTGCTTAATTTACAAGAACAGAGGTTGTCCACTATGTCAAACACACCATGTCTAGTGAAATATATGTTATGGAGCTCATGGTTGATCATTTGCCAAGTATCCTCTAGTAAAACATTTTTAGGGAAAAAAAAATAATAATCTATTATAAAGTCATGGTTTTCTAAAAGCATAACAAATGCATAGCTGCACTGTTGCATAGGAACTTTTCCCCCTCACTGCTAATATGTCTTCTTTGGATTAATTTCATCTGTTCTTTTGTGCATACAGGAAAAGCCTGAATTCCTTCCACAACATTCCTTTTAGTGTGAGACAATGTAATACATGTATAGGCCACATTTTAATTTTTTCCAGTTATAAAGTTTCTGTTCCTTCTCCCTAACACACTTTTCCATGGTAAGTCAGCATCTTGTGGCTTTTCAAGAAATAAAACCATCTGATACTCTTACAGAAATGCAATAAAGTTAAAGGACAGCCTCACAGTGATCTTGACAGGTAGCTTTGAGCCCTGCTTATATGAATGGGGGTAAGCAGCTACACATTCACTTCACATTTGCACCAAGGCAGACCTGAGCTGAATAAAGGCTCACAGTGAGTGAATACAGTCCTGGAGGCATAGCTGTGAATTGCTTTGTTTCGGCAGATTGGCAAGACAACTGTATTAGTCATACATAGTGGTGGATGGAGGAAGGGGAAGCCAGGAGGAAGAATGGAAACAGGTACGATCTGCCATCAGGACACTACATCTGCCCATGATCCTTTGTTTTTCTCTGAATTGAGGACAGGAACAAAAAAACAAGATACTGAGGGCTAAATTAGTAGCCTTGGTGGCAAATCACACCCCACAAGGCACAGACCCAGTATTTCTTTGTTAAGCAAAAGGCCAGAGTAAACAGAGGGTCCATAGGTGGTCAATCCTTTCTATGTAACTCAGCCTCCTTGGTCAAACAGTAGGACGGCTACTAAAAGAAAGTAACAAAGAAACCTAGGAACTATTAAGACACAGTAAGCAGGAGAATTTGGCTTGAATTTTAGGACAACTAAATGTATGTCCTGAGTATTGTGTCTAAGCTCCCATTTCAGTCAACTGAGAGCAATTTGAATATAGTTGTGTAGAGCTGATTGGGCAGTAGGCCATTTCTGTCTGAGCTCCTGCTGCCTCTCCAGAAGGACATGAGTCTCCCTTACTATCATACCAACCTTCCTGTGATACCCTAGAACATCTCTGGTGGCATTGCATATCTATGATTGGGAAGCTGGATTGCTTCCTGGGTGCACACCATGACAGGAATCAAGAGAGGCATTCAGCTGAGCCAGTGCAGGTCTCTATCTAAGGGTGGGTTGAGCTGATTGGCAGGACTAAAGGGGTGAACCAGCTGCTCCCAGGCAAAATCTGGTGCCATGTGAGACGTCCTCAGCTGTCTAAGACACCTGCATAGGCTAGTCAGGTTTGTCACAGGACCTATGGAAGATCTGTGCTTGCCTAGAAGGGCAGCTGTAGCTCAGCTGGAATACCCTAGGGCATCTCAAACAGATGTTTGGACAACTGGATCCAGTATTACTCTCAGAGAGAGAGTGCTATTGGCAAGCATACAGTTGGTTGCACAATGAAAAGTGTGTTTCCTTTCCTTCACAGTAATACTTCTTCAGCTAGTGATGTCTATACAGGTAATGTTTGCATGAACATGTGTCATCCTCCAGGGCATCTGCAAAATCTTTGGTTTGGCTCTTCTCTAATGTCACTCGGTTACAGGTAACTTTTTCTACTCCCCACCAGCTGGCTGGAGACCTTCTGGGAGAGAAAAGAGTGAACAAACAGCACAACAAAGTTGTGTATTTATGGTATAAATTGTTATGAAATGCAAGATGAAAAAAAAATGCACTTTGGAACTGTAGAAATGCCTGGTGTTTGCTCACAAATGCCTCATGGATAATGGCTGTCACTGTGCTGCCAGCCTCTCAAATGGAAACCGGAACTTAGGATAGAGAGAAAAAGAATTTAAAAAAAAGAATTAAAAAAGAGTTGCCTGCCAAGAGAGGTACGCAGGGGAGTGCAGATGCAGATCCTTGCTCTGAGGAGCAGAGTGCTCCTCTGCAGCCTTCCCTAGCACACTATGGTTCAATCAAGTCATGCTCCTCAGTGTGTTGGAGTCCTTGTTTGCTTCTTTTTAATCAGTTGCACATACTTAGAGAAGACAACGTGCAAGTGAGGTGCTGTTCTGTGGAGTGGGCATAAAATGCAGTGAATTATCATCTCAAAGCCCAAACTATGAATGTAGAAATCAATGTCCTCATGTCTTACCTCTTCCCTTCTAGCCATCTCCATTTCATCTACAATGTATGCTTTGTTACCCCTCATTTTCACTTCCATGCTCTCTTGTCCTGACCTAGTGAAATGAGAGAAACAGGTGCCTTTAAGTCTACTTAAGTGGTATCTAAAGCTGCATGTTAAAGGAAAATACTCTAAATTTTGGTCAAAACTGCTATAATTATGATATTTTAATCTAGGAAATTGCCATCTGTGGCAATTTACTCTGTGCTGTGACACTGCACTTCATCTGTGAAACAGTTTTCATCACCAAATGCAAAACATCATAAATACTTATCCTTTACTTGGATTCTTTTTTTAACTAAATCTTGCTTTTAATTTAGATTCATTTTGCATTGACATTTCAAAGTGGAATATGCTTAGAGTCCTGTTATAGTACTACAGCTATAATTTACTCTGGATGCTGTGATAGCCTCTCCACGTCAGAAATTTGGTTTCCAGAAAATACTTCAGGGCTTTATGTCTTCTGTGAAGATGGATGGCAGGCTTCATGACTGCATGAGTTACTGACACCCCTAAGACTCCACACAGTGCAGAAGATGTGCACTTACAAACACATCACTGCTTGGGAGACCAGTAACAATCACAGGTCTTGCTGTTCAGCATAAGAGAAAGATTTGGTTGCTTCTTCATTTTTGCAATTCACCTCATGGTTTCTATTCTTGCAAACCTTTCAAATAAGCTGTACTCAAATCCTCAGAAAAAAACCTCATTCACAACTCAGATTTTTTCACTGAGGTCTGTCTTCAAGTTATAGTAGAACTGAGGGAAAAATGTATTGATATTTAACCTCTGAAGCCACTCAGTGTTATTGCTGACCTTATCTCTTGCAGATTTGTGCTGTGCAAAATCCTACTGGCTACTTTTGTTCTTTGTTGGCATAAAAAAATGCTGCAGAGCTTTTTACTTCCTGTCATTTGTCATCTCCTGCCTTCTTCCCACCCTTTGAAATCCATCCTTCCCCTATCTGTCCAAACCAGTAAAATGCCTATTCATCTCCTTTCGCAAGGGCACTAGGTTTTTCAAATCAGCCTTTCCCTGCCTTCCCCTAGACCTGGGCAAAAAGGAATAGCTGAATTTAATTTAAAAAAAAAGAAATTTCAGCATTAATTTCCTTCATTTGAATGAATACAAGATGTGCACCCAACAAAAAAAAAAAGTGACACGTTTGTTAGGCAGCAGCCCTGCTAGAAGCACACCCACCTTTTTAAGAAATGCACATGCCTTCTTGACAACCTTAGATGCTCATCCTATAATAACGGAGTTGCTTGTTTGCTGGAAAATCAGACTGAAGTTTTGGTTTTTGTATGTGACTACAATCCTTTATCTTTCATTGTGTTAGTCTTTTTGAACTGGGTAGAGGAAGCCTAAGGAGATTGTTTGTGCCTTAAGTTAAATGGCATTAATATAAGCCACACATTAGACACGTTTTCTGAAAGAGGCCAGTCTGTTGTGTGTTTAAGCCACATCTGATGACTTATTTAAATCCTGCGCAAGACTGGAGGAAGGTTTGCAGTTCTGTAGTAGCACAGATGACAGTAATACATACAAGTGCTGACATAAACATGCTACATTTAGGTTTTGAGATCTCTTTTGGGGTATATATGGCACAATATCTATGAAGGACTATTCATCCGTGACAATTTCAAAACATTTTATATTGCTGAAATGCAAGATGATCTTCCTAACCTTTCATAACATGCTCTTCTATCCACACCCACGAGCATATTATATTCCTCACATGTGTCTAGATCACACTACTTTGAATAGATTTGTTATTTATATGTGATGCAGTAAGTATACACAAACAATATAATCTTTCAGTCTCAGTTCACAAAATAGTTAGATGTGTTATACTGGAAGTTCAAACTTGCTTTTAGTATACTGATCTGTACAAGCACTTCTGCCAACGGAAAATGAGTTCATGATTTAGATTTATTTTCACATTCATCGGGTATATTTTGTAGAGCTCTCTCTTTGGGAAACCTTTGCAAATGCAGCTGCTTTTCTTAAGAAAAAGTATAACAATTACTTGAATGTCCATAAGAATGTGTTTGAATGGAGCTGAAACCTCTGTGACATAAACCCTGACTGTGCGTAATTAATTGCAAAATAACATGACGAGTGCCCTATCCAAGACAGGTTGACAGCAAGTGCCAAGGCAAGGGAGATACGAATCTATTTTTTTCCTGGTGCTGCAAATCAGTGGTTCCATCACTCAAGACCAGAGTACACTTTTTATTTTCACACAAAGTTAGAGTTAAAAGGCTCTAATGAGGTTGTTGGAAAAAGTCCTGTTGACTTTAATGGACTTTGGGTCAAGCCCCTTGGCCTCAGACCAACAAAGAATTTCAAGGAGACTTTTCATATGTTCAGATACATATTGTACTTTAAAGGATTTATTAGATTTAGGTTTCCAAAGGCTATTCTATAACTCATACTTATTTATGTTACGTTACTGCCTCAGAGTTCTTGTAAAGAAACAGGTTTCAAGTGATCAAGAGACTCTGTGCGGAACAAAAAGTTCATACTGAATTGAAACCAAAGGCCAAGAACATATCCCACTAAATAACCCCATTGACTCACTGAATTCTTCACTTTGTAACATTTTATTTTGCCCAAGCATCTAAAAAGTCTTGTTTCAGTCCATATGTAAGTGAAGGCTACCTAGAATTTGGGAACAGTAGACCCTATGGCAATTCTTCCATATTGTCACATACCATAGAGTAAATCCACTAAAATGACTGTCTCTCCATGTTGTTAAAGTGATAGATATCATTAAAATCAACCAAAGAAAATTTTAAATTTACATATTTTACAATTTACATATTTTACATTGATAATCCACAAAAAGTAGCAAAACAGTATAGATCATAAACTCTAAGTCTCCTTGTAATTTTATCAGCCCTAGGTACTGGTAATTTGAGATTAGTTTCATTTTTTTCAGTAGTTCAGTGGCATGAGATGACACAAAAAAAGGCAGAGCAAAAACACATCTCTGCACTGGTCAAGAAAGGTAGCAGAGACTTGCCTCACTTCTCTTTTCACTTGTTAAATTCAAAACTGAGAATCTCAGCCTTGTATTCAGCCATGACCTGGAAAACTGAAATCACCCCAAATCCATAAGTAAGTAAGCATATGTGAGGTGAGATACATCGCTCAGTGCATTCATGGGGTGCTTGGTGCTGTAGCACATATGATATGATAGCACAGGTTTAGATTGCTCCCACTGTTGACACCTAGGTTATAAGGCAGTAGCTTCCTATATTACCTCTCACTGAAGGTCTTACACCAAAATGGTGAGATTCCACAAAAGGATATTTTTCAGCCAAGAAATTAGGATATTCAGTCTTTCACTGATATACAAGAGTTCCTGTTCAACAACTTCTTCAGGGGTTTGAACATGTGCTGTCACCTACCTATCTGACTATGCTAATCCAGCAGCGAGGCTTTTATCAACCAATCCTATTCATCATAAATCCACTCTCCTCCTCCAGGGAATTTTAAGCATTTTGTGTTAAATTGCTACAGGATCAGAGAATGTAAATTGTCTTCACATTTCTTTTTTCCTTCAGATGTCCTATACACTAATGCCATACTTTAAACAATGTGTTTTTCTGTAGAAGGATCAGGTCACAGAGAGCTTCCTCTAACAGAAAGCCAGACTACAGGAAGACATGGAAGGCTTGACTGCAATAAGGTGTATGCTACTGAAAGACATTGTGCTGGATGTACAATCGTGTACACAAACAATCTGTCCTTGGCCCAATAAAATAAAATGCAATAACTTTGGTTGGAGGAACTCAGAGATATATCGTGCTCAGACCATGATGTACACTAATGCTTAAGGCATCTGAGAAATGAGTTTAAATCCCCTCTATTGGTAGAGGAATTCTACCCATATTGTTCAGAAATGCTGGATAAACTTTCTGCTGCATTATGAAACAAAATGTAGAAGCAATGTGACTACATTGTTACTCTATGGATGAGATTCAGTTGCCTCCACAGAAGTTTCTGGTGCTATATCAAATGGTCAGGGTTATTCTACATGCTTCCCAGGTGCTGCACCAGAAAAGTTCACATCTACTAGAGATACTTCGTCAAATTTGGTCCCATGTGGATTTCTCAGGTATCACCAGACATAAAATGGCACTGGGGCCTGTGTTGAGGCAATTGTAGAATATCCTCATGTATTCTGAGACTGGACTGTTGTAATTGTCTAGTAACATGACAGTGTTTAGGTTATAAATGTGAATGGACACAAGTTCTTCATCAGACTGAGGAAGAAAACAGCCTTGTTCCAAACCTTGGCATCAGTTTTGGTAAGTTCCACTCATAAGTATTTGACTTGGAGGTGGGAGTTTCATTGGATGACAAGGTACACAAACAGAACCATAAGTGCTGTGTAGACTTCTGATGTGTAATCACAGCAAGCTTGAACTCAACTCAAAATAATCCCCAGGAGTGGCAGGTAAGAAATTATTCTTACTGATGACTATTAATTTTATCCTGTTGCATTCATTTAAGGGCAAATGATGCCTGGTTATATATACATCACATGCCTAGGCAAGCACACAGAAATGCACAGAGAGCTGTTATTGTTGGGAAGGTTAAATTTAAGGTATAGCCTTATTGCTTCCAATGAAAAATGTTTTGAGTTTTTTTTCCAGAGCTTGACTTCTTTTACTTTCTTATGTTAACTTTTAAGGACATTGGACCTAATCCTGAGCACATTAAAGCAGATGTAAATGAGATTTCACTGGCTTGAATTTTGTTTCACTTACACATCAAAGACAATATTTCTTCCGAAGGTCTTGCTGTCAGCTTCACATTCAATTTAACATGTGTAGCCTTTGAAATACAGAGGAGCTGAACAAGGCTTTTAAGCAAATCCAGAAATTAGTGAGAGTTGTTCGACTGTATCTGTACTCAGAAATTTCTTTTTTAAATGAAGACAAATTCTAAATTACTAGAATCAATACAAGATGTTCACAGGCTTCTCCAGTCACAACATAACGAATCATACACCAGCAACTCACTCGGTGTGTCTAAGTTAACTGCCCTTCATCAATGTGGCATTGTTTTTACTTATCATTGTAACAAGATATCCAGATTGGCACCAGTGTTTGCTACAGACATGAATTTCAGCTGATCAGTTTCAAAGAGCATAATCGCTGCCCTCAGATTACTTTAATCTCCACATCTTTTTGTGTACATGAAATATGCCATAACTGTCTTCTTGCTTCTACTGTGTGAAATTATAAAGTAATTTCAGTTTTAGAGTATGCTTTACATGTATATAGCACTGGATTTAAATGTTTCTGAAATTCCATAACAGTAAGTGGAAACATGTTCTCATCAGTCGATTAGTACTTGATTCTCAGTCTCCTCACCATATTTCGCAGGGTAAATTATCCCTTTGAGAAGTAGATGGGGAGAGGCACGGGCAGAGGCTTAGTGCTGCCTGATTTCTTTCATATTCCTTGATGAAGTGAATGAGTGAATGACACCGCAGTTGTGTCAGGCTGACAGCATCTACATGGTAACCAGATGGGGGGAAGGATACAAAAGCATCCTGGATTTGGCAGCTCCTGCTGGGGAGCAGCAACATAGACTAAGAAGACTGAAAAGAGGCTGGTTCAAACTTTTCCAGCAGAAAACTTGGATGTTGTTGTCTCAGGGATGAGGGACAAATGAACTGTTTGATTTTGCCCCGGTACCAAACACTATGCACCTGAGCTGTTCAGGGAGCACTTGAACCTCTGAGATGATCGTCCGTGGTTGAGCTCTGCTCCTTTTTGTCCTTGTCTCCTCAGCCAGTGCAGAGCATAGGTACTGAGCTGAAGTAACAGAAGTGAGGTGCCCAAGCTGCAGAGGAAAGAGGAAAGGAAAGCATGCCAGGCTACAGGTCTCCTCTTTCCCAGGACTATCATGGTGTCCATGCAGCCTCTCCCTGCACGTTGAAGCAGCAGGGCATATGTGTGAGCAGCTGGGAACCCAGAACTGCGTGTTAGCAATGATGATGCACTGGCTCCGTCTCAGCACACTGGGTATCTCTCAGGGGTAGTATGGGAGGTCTACTCCCATGGTGCTGGGGAGTGGGGACTGTCTGGGTATGGAGGCATGCTGAGTGCTAAGACATCCAGAACCATCTTTCATTCTCACTTCCCTAACTTTCTTGCTACAGCCAGACCTGGACATGGAAGAAAACACCCGGTGAATGAAGAGAAGTATTTTGGCACTGAGAAGGAAAGCTGCATGGATGCTGGAACTTGGTATGGACTGAAATACTGAGGCCAGGAAAGAGAGATGGAAGACTGCAGTCCTATTAACTGATAGTAAAACCTACTCAGAGACAAAACAGTGTTTGAAAAATGTGAGATATTGTGGATTTTATTTGATGTGAGGCAAAGGGAAGAGAGACCAGAACAAAATTTTTACAAGCATTTAGGTACATAATTTGTGATGCTGAATCTCTGAAAGTGAGCCACAGCTTGCTTGGTACTAATAACACACTCAGTTAAACACCAAAATACAATTGCTTCTCTGAGATTCCTTGGTGTGTTACATCCTAAACATGCTAGTCTTTCTCCATTACACAATGGAGAACTAGGAAGCATATTTTAAAACTGGTGTTTTGTTGACAATACAGCTTTACAGAAAGGTCCAAAAATAAGTGCAGAGAAATTTGCTTTCCCTGTGTGTAATGGGTCACTATGGTAACTTGCTACTGACTTACTGCAGTAGTCCTGCTGCAGAAAAGCCAACAAGCTCATATTCATTTGCAGTCATCTATACAAAAAGTATTCTTGAGACTGTGTCTGCCTAACATAATAGTAAGACGAATATATGGAAATAGGAAAACCATGACAATGAAACTAATTTTGTATCAAGTATAGAAATAATAACTCAGGTTTTCTCTGCTGAATGCTTTCTCTGTGTCTGGAGTGTTTAGTTCCACACACATGCATACATGTTAACAGCTTAGATCTTCAAGCATTATAGTTTTCTGCCATTCTGCCATGAGGCAGTTAGCTCAGGGGGATAATCTCAGTATGACATCCTATGACAGACAAGACATAAACAGCTTTTTCACGAAGCTGATTTTTGATTGCTTTTTTTTCCATATATGTAAAGTGAAAGCAGTTTGACTGGAAAAATGTAGATCTGCTAATTGCCTCTCAATATGTCATCTGTTTTCTCAGAGCAAAACAAGTATGTTTATTTTTAGTGAGAAAAGTGAATATAGGCCCATAATACTGACAGCAAGCGGGACATAGATTTAGGGAGAGTCTCAAGTGCCTTATAAACATCCTAAACTTCAGGCTGTGGCTGTTTGGTCTGAGTACACAAAATAATCTTTACAAATTAGAGCAGATATGGCAGAGGAATTGAGAGGTAACTTAAAAGCTCTTGAATCTGGACTTTGGACTTGATTTGACCTCCCTGTCTTTGGATGAGACAAAGTCCTGGCTGTGCAGAGTGATACATTCAAGTTAGTTTAAGTGGCCATATCTGCACAGCACAGCACCGCTAAGGTGCTACCTCAGACCCCAGACACATCACAGCAAGAGGGCTTCTGTGGCCCCTATCTGATGGGTTCATGCAGCTTCTAGCTGCAGAGACGGACCATTCAGTGCTACTCTGGAGATCCCTCAAGGTGGTCTCAGTGTGTCCAACCCTGTTCATCTGAGAGGGGACCAAAACACAGAACCTTGGTCTTTTCTAGTGGAAGCTGTACCTAACATCTTTCCATACAGTAAAGAAGTTTCAGTTCTGCCAGGGAAAAGCAAACAAACAAACAAACAACCCCCCCCCACACACACAGTTCTCTGACAGATAGCTAAGTATCTGTTCTGATTAATACAGAAATTCTTGTTCAAGCTGAGGTTTAATTCCCTTTCCATACTTGTTTTTATCTGTTCAATGCCCTCCTTTCCACAGCTGGCCCATAATGCCCACACAGCTTCACTGTTCGATTGTCTCTGGGGTCCTTACACGCATCTGTATAAGTGTCTCAAGGGCATTCACTTCCAACAGAGACTAGTGGAGTCATTTGTCTGCTACATTACACAGCTCTAAATGCTGAAAAACCCAATTTAACATTATTTTGGCTGACCCTTAAATGCAGAGACTGCCTCTGCTTTATGAGAGATGAAAAGTGAATTGTCTGAAATAAATGACTTGCAGGAAAAGGTTTGGAACAGATCAGACCACTTGTGGCAGCTTTCATCCTGAGGGATGTCTGTCAGTTGTCTTACAGATGATGTGCTTTTAGAAAGCAAAAAATATTTGGCACTAAGCCTCAAGTTATAAGCTCTGAGTTGAAAAAAATTCAGTAGTGGAAAAAACCATTGAAGCAAATCCTGTGAATTAATTACAGCAAGAAAATAAGGCTACAGACTTAAGGCTTTTTCTTCTACCAGCATGTTACACAACATAGCAATAGAAGACTCTTTAGACACAGTTGGGGAAAAGATTGACTTTTTATTCTGTGTTTGTGCATAACTGGCACAGTAAGGTTTAATCCATGGTATATTCTCCTAGGTTGCATCAAGGCTCATCTGCTAGGAAGGCCTATGGGATCCTAGCTTTCTGATTTTCCAGGTCAATGAACTGGTAGAGCTCATTTTAACAGTCTTCTGGATTTCTTTTTTCTGAAAATGTAGGTGCAAGGAGGAGAGAGTTGGAGAACAAAGATGGATGGGCATGTGATATGGGATTCGAATAAACCCTGGACATGTCTTTGCATTAGGTTAATCCTAATGTACATGCAGCTGGTACTGCAATACAGCCATCCATGGAATATGGAGCTAGAAAATTGTGAGTTGCCAAGGCCATTACTGAATAGGCATTAAATAGGAAAAATTTCAGAAATATAAAAAAGCTACTCTAATTTCAGGAAATGCTAATCAATGGGAGGTGATGGAAGGTCAGGCTGGCACTTTGGAAGGCCTTGTAAATTGTATTGAGGGATGGGACACTGGTAAGACACACACATTGCTACAGCAACAGAAGAAAAGTAAACCCCACGTGGCAGACATAAAATATGGAGACATCTGTAGCCCCTGTAGACTGAAGGCAGGTTGTGGGTGTCTTATGCTGTCTCAGAAGGAATCTAGAGAGCCATGGCTTGGAAGAAGCTTTTGCTGCATATTTACAAAACTCTACTTATGGAGTGATTCTCAGTTGTACAATGTCAAATACAGGGAAGTAGTATCTTGGCCTATCTTGGATCTGGTACTATTTAATGTTTTCGCTAATGTCCTGGATGATGAAAGAGTATATGCTTATTAAACCTACAGATGGCACCAATCTGTGAAGGATAGTATGTGTAGGAAAGGGCAGGACAGACTGCAATTTTATTCTGTATCACAGGAGTCATCAAATAAGCAATCCTGTCATCATGTAGTGCTGCTATCACATGTGTGTGGAGAGGCTGAGGCACATTTCATCCACTGACTTGCAGCAGCAATGGCAGTTAGCAGTACAGCTGGTTGGATGCTGATATGGACATGGATGCTATAGTCTCTTTTATCCTGGAAAGTCGTGAGGATTTGTGAGACAAGGGGCTTTGAGACAGCATATGCACTTAAGGTAACCCTGTAAATGCTTGGTCATCTGAAAGAGATTTAGCAATGTCCATTGTGCAAGTAATCACAAACCAAGTAGTGTATACGAAGGATACTAGCTCAGACGTGACCTGCAACGACTTCCACAGCACCCCAGCACTTCTGATTATTTTTATTGTTTAACTCACTAACTTGTTCTGTAATTTACTTCAAGAACAACGGAGAAAGTACTACCTCCCTGAGGTCTCTCTTATTTTTATGTCTCCTGGAAATGTCTAGAAAGCAATGAAATTGATGCTTTAATATGTGTGGAAATTTATGAAAACAACAGGATTTCATTTCCTAATATAATTGCTGAATTGATTTGCGTATGCAGCAAAGTGCTCTGATTTTCTTAGTGGCAATAACAAAGTAGTGTCTGCAGTAATTTAGCAGGTGTTCATAGCTATTCCAAATGGAGTAAAAGGTTACCACTTTGATTTAAAAGGTTCATTCAAACTCTTCTTTCACTTTGCAGAAGTCTAATGGAAGATGAAAGGTTCAAGGTAATGAGAACAAAGCCCATTTGAATTTAGGATATAATTTCTTTCCAGAGAGTCTGAGGATTTTTTCATGTTTTTAGGACATTCTGTTAAGGCATTTCCCCCCTTCCTCTCCCCACATCTGACTTTGCCTATCTTGAAAACAAAGTTTACAGTTATGGCTGCAGTATTTTTCAACTGTACTATATCTAAGTCTTCTTTTTGTTCAAGAGAGACAAAATACATTAATTTCAGCATGAAACAGTAGTTGCATACCATTCTTCCAGTCCCCTTTCATACTAAGAGTAACAGCAGAGCTATGTCAGATTGATAAATACAGGTGAATGAAGATGTTCAGCTCCGCATTTCTTGCTATATTAAGACATTTCTTGCATGCTTTATAACATGAAGCTGAGGGCACGATTTATGATAATACAGTGAGTCATACTGAAGGTGAATGAGAGGGGAAGTTGGATATTGACTCCTCTCCACAGACCTCTCTCTGGTTTCACTCTGATGAACAGCTAAAATCCTTGTGGTGGGAGCTGTGTGAAATGCTTCTGGCAAGTCTCATCTTTTGGTTTATCATCGTTTTGGTTAAAGATTTTGTGACTTTTGTAAATTTTAGTCCTTGGTTATCAAGGCAGAGAGGCCTCCTCAAACAGGTGATAGGCAGGAAATCTCCTTCCAACAAATTGCTCCCTCACCACAGCAGAAACATAAGCTATTTTATCTCCCTTTTCATGCCTGCAGGATAGAAAGGGGGAAATGTTGTCAGAGAAGAGTGCTGTATGAGTTAGAAACTATAAAAGTAGAAGAGCAATTACTAATAAATCCTTGGAGGTGTGGGTTTCTTTAGGGAAGGAAAGATTTTGGTTAAGAACACAGCCAGTCCTTAAGATTCCCCAAATTGATTCCTAGGCCTGCTAAAGGCATCTTGTATAACACTGGGAGAGACTCTCAGGTCCAGACCATATTTAGTTTCCTAATTTCTCATTCATTATGAGGACATGAATTTCAAAGGAACCTTTGGAAGGAGAATTTACACTTTATACTTAATTTTTCATGTATAATAAACTGGGAGCAGCTAATCCTGCCTGCTTCCACAGGAATGCTGTGCAGTTAATGGCTTGTGTTTCTGTAAAGTGCTTAGATATGACAAGGAGAGTTATTACAGGTAGACAAAGAGAGAAAACACTGGAGTCACTTCAGTCCATCAATTTCTAAATATGTCCCAGAGAACTTACTGTTGTGTACCTTAAAGCTTTAGAAGTAAAATCTCCTTTTGTTTGCTGAGCATGGTATACGTGACAGAGATGCGAGTTCATGAAGTTCATTCTTCAAACACACAATTTGCTCTACTGAGTCTCTAATAATTTGCCTTCTGAAATATGCTAGAGATTTCTCATTTTAAGAGTTAAATTTATTCATTTAAGTTAAAAGCAATCATGTATTTACTTCTGTTTCAAAACAAGTTATTTCTCCTCCATTGTCTTTCTATCAGTGAAGACAGTGGACTGTGGTCATACTTGGGCTTTTCACAGGAAATCAAACCCTGCTCTGCCTCTGCCTTCTGTTTTGTCAGCCTTTCAGGAATAAACAGTGAAGAAAAGGGCATACTAGGTGGTCGCCATGGGGAGAACCACAAGAAGGGACTAAGAGGGAACTGTGTGGTCTAAAAAGGGCACAGACATGAGATTTCTGGGACAGCAGGCACCAGAAGGGAGTAAGTAGTAACATGGGGAAAGAGATGGGAATTCAGGACTGGAGTAGGAGGGCTGGGTCCTCTGTATGGCTAAAGATCCTGGGTAGAAGGGTAGCTGTAGGGGTAGAAGGACTCAGCTGTTACATAAAAACTTGGGTTTGAAGGGAAAATCTATTCTTGCGGATGGGTGAAATGACTCCTACCAACAGTAATAGAAGCTGGGCATAAAGGTTTCATTCAGAACACCCTGCAATCCCAGATACCTTCCCTTTGAGTTACAAGCGAGACCAGAGAACTTGTACAGATTCAACTGTCAAAGGGATTATTTCTGATGGAGAATTTAGTGAAATGATCTTTGCTACACAGCTTGGTTCAATTAATTTCAGAAGAGCATTGCACACCTGAAGAGATTCTTTCAAAGCTGTAAGGCTTCACCTTTCTGGGTGGACCTGTAATTCTCAAAATTTATTTGCAATTCTGTTTGTTCATATGGGACTTAATAGATTTACAGTCCCTCACATTGCACCGCTGTTGGCCTCTCTGAGGACTGCAAAGGTTTCTTCAACAATGAGGAATATAATTCCAGGAAGAAGAGGCATTTCTCAAACTAGTGAGTTTGTGTACTGCTTTTTCCCTAGGCTTCTTTGCTTTGAAAATGCCATTTAACACAAGATCAGACACAGTCATTAAACTGTCCTGCCTGTTTTAGGTTTTAGCCAGGTGAGTAGTAGGTTGCAGAATCACAGGGTGATTTTCTTTATCCCTTTAGCTGAGCAGTAGATATGGTCTGTGTTTCTCAACTTCAGGCCATACACATCACCTCAAGGTGATGCAGCTTTTTAAGCAATTTGAGTCTAACACTTTCTTCACACTTTATAAAATTCTGTGATGTTATTGAGTTAGAGAGTTCAAAAATTTATTTGAAGCTTTCAAATCACCTCCACATTCACTAGAACTTGATCTCAGTGATCCCAAAATAATGGAATTAGTCTTCAAATGAAGTATTTTATTTGTTTGGAAAGGGTTTTTTTGCACCATAAACTGTTTCATTCCAGCAGACAACTTTCTGGTGAGTTACTTCTCTTTCCAGAAATATCAGTTTTGTCTATAACAAAACAGATATGTTGTGGAGAGGATCTATCGCTGCGCTGAAATATAGAGCACAAAGCAAATGATCTTTCTTCTGATATGTCTCTTTATATAACCAGTGTTGTCATGACAACTGCAGAGCAGAGTTGCCTCTTCAGTAGCAGAGGCATGACTAAGGGCCTTTGTCTTACTGATGAACATGTCCACAACCCTGACTCTCAGCAACAGAAAACACAAATGCCATCCCACTCAATTTATTCCTACTCACAGAACTTTCTATGTAAATGGCACATTACTTATAAACAGGGAAAACTTTTGATTCTGCAAGCATTTTGCACTTCATGGCCAAAGCAGCTTTGCAGGCCACATGCAGGTACAGAAACAGTGATGGAGGAAGGAGTAGAGGAGCCACCCACAGATTTCTCCCTTGTATGATACAGCAGATACTCCAATGCATGGCACTGATTGGGTGAGGGTACCTACCATCCCTTTAGATTCCCAATGAGTCTACTCCAATTTTTAGGTGATACCTCACAGTGAGGATTTGAATAAAACAATAGGTGCACTAAGTTACAGAAATAAAAGTCTAGAGATTCAGGTTATTTCTTCATCTCGAGGGATGAACTTACACCTGGTGTCTGCATAACTTGTGACTCAGTTGTGTCACTTTAAGCCCGGGGGCAATATATCTTCCTCACTCTCACAGCTACCACAATCAATATTTTATTGATGTCTGAGAGATGATCCTCCCGTGAAAAGAAGCAGAGAGTGGAATCAGCATTAGTCAGTGACAGTGAAGGAACAGGGAACGAGCATATGCTGCATTTAACTGAGCTACTGTGATGTCCTGCGTTAGTGGACAGGGGTTAAAAGTAGAGTACTTTGACATAGGGCTGGGAAAAATTATATGTTTATAAGCTCATGAGGTAATTACACTTCCAAATATCTGGCTGAACTTGACAGGTTATCACAAATTCCCTCGCACATTCTAGCCCTCATCAGGGTAAGCAGCATATACGCTGCATACAACTTAAAAAGTTGAGCAACGTCTAGGTCAGAGAGAAAACAGGGAATAGCTGAACATCACTACATACTTCCAAGAAAATAACAATGTTATATACCTCAAAACGAGACCAGTAATCTCTGGGAGCTTTGTCTAATCTACCTCTGATGAAGTAAAAAGTCATAGAAGCATGAAAGCACAGGTAACACAGCTGGGTAGCCCCTTTTTCCTGTTATTTTGTAATTGTCCATGTCGCAGTGCAATATCCAAGTCTTGTCCTCACTGCTAAAAGACCGAGCTTGAAATAGGGGAATATCCTTCTACAATATTCACTGTGCAGAAAACAGACTTTAAATAGACAGAGTGTATTAAGTCCATTTCTGAATACAGGGTTTCTTGACATTGATTTTCCATCAGACAGAGCTCTATTAGTTTCTAGTGCATGGTCTGTTGCAGTAGGATTCAGTACTCTGTGTTGTTCTGGGTACGTAGGTAATACAGGCAAAGCCACATGCTCAGAAATGGATTCCGTTCAACTATCCCACAAAGTATTTTTCTGTTTCACAGTCTCCTGGTAGCATGTTCAATATTGCAACATGGCACTGATGGTTACTACCATATCATCTTTTTGAATAGCAGTCTAGAAACTCTTAAAACTTATAGTCACTCCTGACCCTCAGCTGTCATTGCATGTGACTTCTCTGTAATTGCATTAATTAGTACATTTTACTGTTTATCCTGCTGTTGGTCTGCAGGCAGTTTGCTATGGCTGTGCGGACAACTAACTTAGGAATTGCTGCCCTGTATTTCACATGAGTACTGACTAACCCGCGTTTTGATTCTAGCAAGCATAGGTGCCTGCATCTGAGATGATCATATTAGGTACCTTTAACAATCAGCAGAGAGAAATAGGTACCTCTTGCTTTCCACAGACTGTAAAGGGAGTCAAGGGTGACTAGCTGTGCTTACTGATGCCACATACATGAGGCTAATCCCACCCAAGGTGCCCCGCTATGGCGAATAAGAGGTTCTAGGAAGCAACTGCAAGGATAGAAGCAGCAAAGTACTATATTTCATTCAAACTCTATGGGTTCATTTGATAAAAAAAGAACTGCAAGTTCACTTGGGGAAAAAAAAAAAGAAGAAATCTCTGCCAAAGTAGGTATTTTATTCTGTATCATTTGGAATGGGTTCTGCATTTTCCTGATGCTTCATCTGCACTTTTCTGGCTGGAAAACATTAGCTTAAGTAATTACATGAAGTGCATAGCCAGGATAGGTGCGCCAGGAACTGGAACCTTTCTGGGCTTGTCTGGCTATGTCCCACAAAGACCACCTCTCATGAAAACTCATGAGGATGATGCCTGAAGCACCAAAATCAGGAGTGGACATGTCTCTATTCTAAGCAGAGCTGTACTTTCCCCTAGTTTACACAGATTTAATGAATCCTGAACCCTGTGTGAACTCTTCAGGGAAAAGTGCCAACAACAACTTTGAGGATCTCACGGTACCCGAAGAATATTACATCTGGCAGGATGGAATAGCTTTGAGATCATTTATATTGTCATGTTGACTTATTTACCTGTCATAAACACTGAAAGGAATTATTTCTAAGTGTAGATCTTCACAAAAAGCCTCTAGCATCCCTCTTATAAGTGTATGTAAATTATGATGTTTATTTTAGATAAAATGCTATGTTTTGGAGATGCTGTTTCATTGTGCTTGCACAGAAATATAACATTTTTCATCTACTTCAGGAAAATAGCGTCAAACTTTTCAGGGTTTCAGGATTCCCAGATTATGGGTATGGTTGTCAGATGTGTGATCTTCCAAAAAAAAAGGACTGGCTGACTTCTTCCCACCTTTCTGACTGGCCCAGCAAGGCCTCTAATGGGAAATAAAATGCAGAACACTGTCTGAGTCGTCACTGGCTAGCTTTTTACTCGGGCAACTTTTTCTTAAGAAGTCCTTTGAATTTTGTGCTTTACTTTGAGCTGTTTTCTTTTGTTGACCAACCACTGCCACCCTTGATATTTTATTAATATGCTGCTGAGGAAACTGTACATCAGACACACTCTGATTCTGGACAGATTGGGGTGGCTACAGCAGGGCAACACAGGAGTGTACAGCCATCCCATGGTGTTGAAATGTAATTTAAATAATTCCTGCCCCAATGCCTGTTTTCAGCTATAGGGCATGGTGCCATTTGGGAGTACAGGGCAGGGGATCACACTGTGCCAGGATGCTGCGAGCACTCCATTTTCCTCCATACCACTTCTGATGCCAGAAGGCAGCTTCAACAAGAAACACACCAGCAGGGCACCAAAAGGCTCACACAGCTGCTTTCAGTTGGTACTGTGTTGTAATAAAAGGGCCCATGTGGACTCTTTGACCTACCCTGTCATCATGGGAAGAAAAAAACAAAGGGAATTGGTCACTCCTGGACTTACTCCAGTTTGCTTTTTCCCCTGCAAATGGTGAAATGGCCATACCCTGCTATCCAGGCCAAACTGCATATCCAGGTCAAACCTTCCCTGGCACCTAGCAGGTAAACTCTCAGGAAGGTTTTTTTTTCTACTTGCAACACCAATTTGCAGAAAAAAGTTGCCAAGGGCAAGCAGAACCCTGCTTTCCACCCCAGCAGTCCACTGGCCTGGCAGTGGCAGCCTGCCCCATCACTATAAAAAAGGTTACTGAGTGGAAGCCCACTGGGCTCTGCTTTTGCGTTCCCTCTCCTTGCAGCCTTTCATTTCAGGGGCTTGAAACACAAAATGCAGCTGTTAGAACGGCTCTGTCTGAAGAAAACAGTACCGTACACAGTCAAGAAGAGGCTCATAGGAGGAGCTGTAATTGATTTCTTATTTAACCTGGCCTAATCACAGTGATTAGATGCAGCTGGATACTGGCAGTGGGGAGATGGTGGCCAGTGGTTGCACAGGCTGAGGCAGGACTGCTGCCATGCCTGGTGACAGGAGAAATTATAACTGCATTGCCATTGAAGCAGCACTGTATAAAGCAGTGCTCTGTAAGGTTCACTGCCACATCTACATGGCCGTATCATTTACTGCTATGTTTTTATGGCCAGATCGTGTCAGGAACTAGAATTTATTATTCTTCCCCCCTTTAGCTTACGAAATATGCTTCCATTTATATGCAGTATTTTTTCTTAACTAGTCAGAAGATACAAGATACCTTGCGGTTAGTGTAAACTTATGCAGGGACACTGCTCAGTACAAAGGACAGAAATGGCCTTTTTGAATACTGGGACTCCTCTTCCTTTTTATTTCAAAGATCTAGAGGGCTCTGGCTACCTCAGTTTACTTGACAAATTGGCTTAAAAGTGCTGGTTCATTTGTCCAGCCTGGTGGACAATTGAGTTGTCTGTGTGCAAGGCAGAGAGAGAAAAGTTTCAGCCAAAGAAGCACCTATAATTAGAGACTTTCCCTATTTTATGTAGCTCCTTGATGACAAATATCTAAAGCTATGGGCACATGATTTCACATGTAATTTGGATTTCAGGTATTGCTTGTGTAGTGTGATCACATACAAAAATACATTTCAGTGTGCTAATATGTTGATATGCAATTAACAGAACAAATTAGGTATGGAGGATTGAAAGTGGAGCCAGTCAGGCTAAAATCTGCTCCTACACATCATGTTATCTCCTTCCCCTCCCAACCACCTTCTCCTCCTCAGTTTTAATAAGAACTCTATTGGCATGGGAAGCCAGTGATGGGAACAAAACTTGGAGCAAGACTGGAATATGTAATGGGATTTTATGCAAATCAATGAGTCCATAGAAAAGAGGGGTTCAAGAAGCACCCACTTCTGCAGTCTTTCCTCTGCTTGAATTAGCTGGGTTTTCTTCATAAACTTATGAACTAAAAGTCTAAAATTCTCTGGCATCTACTGATAAATGGCACTGCTGCTTCTTATTGGATGAGCCTTGGGAGGTCAGATACATGTTGGGAGCTTAGTTGAGGAATGTTTTCTGTCTTAATGGGAAACAGCTGCAGAGGCAAACCTGCCAAAGCTGAGTGTGACAGCAGCAAGTCTGCAGTATATAGGGTAATTATTCACTTCTGGAGGAAGCCAACAAATAGAAAACCCCTTCCTTAACTGCCCTCAGGGCCTCAAAGAGGATGATATAAACTCAAAAACAGATGACTGGAGTTTCTAATCCTACCTCCTCTAGCATGAGCCCAGCAGGGAGAAGACAAAGTGGTTTCTCAGGTGTGAGACTATGGGATACATGGGAATATTTATCTACACTGCAGAAATACACACCAGGTGTAAACTTTCCCACTGAGCTGCACACTGGGTAAAGCAGCACTGTTACTAAAGCATTAACCTCAGGCAGAGGAACAGCAGGGGGACACATGGGGAGGTGATGTGATCAAAACTTAATCATCTCCAGCTATCACTCCATGATCATCTCCCTGCTGTCTGTGAGTAGGTTTGTGCCAGCTGCAGCAGCTCAGGAGGAGCCCGGTAGTGGGAGTTACTCCAGTGAGTTTGGCCAGTGTGCCTGGGTGGAAGCTGCTGTTTGACAGTGGGAGATGGGGAGAGATGGAGACGGCAGAGAAGACCAGCTGGAGCAGCAGTGTGTACGAGTAACTCAGGGACACTGTTGGAGGGAAGAGTAGGGTGAAAAAAGACAAAAGTCTTCTTCTCTTAAATTATTAGAAAACTTCTACAACTTTCAGTGGGTGACACAGACCGTCTTACTCAATAGTTATCCCATAGTTAAAGATACATATCAGGACTTTCTTCTCTTAAAACTAATTTCCTGACTTGATGAACATGGTCATGCCATGTCTCATATGGCCGTGTGCTCCTGTCCAGAGTGGCAGCTGTCCCCATACTACCTTGCCTGCTCTGAGCAGCTACACAAGGTGACCTCAGGGGAGACTGATCCCCACAGCATGTCCTGCAAAAGATGTGGAACTCATTTTGTTCTCAGCGTCACACCTCAGGATGATTCTGTAAGCAACAAAAAGCTGAATTCAAAGGACTTTTCTGACTGTAAGCATGGAGTAACTGTGTGACTGGAGAAACAGTCAATAAGAAAGTCTTCTCACTGTCTGCCAATGTCAGGGGGACCCAATTTTCTTTGCTGTGAAGATTGTTAGTGCTGTCCACCCAAACTTGCCGCACAAGCAGCAATACACTAAAAACATTTTAAATCTCTTCCAGTGTTTTAAAAGTCACAGTGCTCCTATGACAAAAGTCAATTGTACATAATGCCTGCCACTGTGAAGTGTAAGATAGCACAATGGAAAATCACTACTAACACCAAAAGCCAATGCAACAGAATCACAGAATCACAGAATCACAGAACGTTAGGGATTGGAAGGGACCTCAAAAGATCATCTAGTCCAATCCCCCTGCCGGAGCAGGAACACCTAGATGAGGTTGCACAGGAAGGCGTCCAGGCGGGTTTTGAATGTCTCCAGAGAAGGAGACTCCACAACCTCTCTGGGCAGCCTGTTCCAGTGCTCTGTCACCCTCACTGAGAAGAAGTTTCTTCTCAAATTTAAGTGGAACCTCCTGTGTTCCAGCTTGTGCCCATTACCCCTCGTCCTATCATTGTTTGTCACCGAGAAGAGCCTGGCTCCATCCTCGTGACACTCACCCTTTAAATATTTATAAACATGAATGAGGTCTCCCCTCAGTCTCCTCTTCTGCAAACTAAAGAGACCCAGCTCCCTCAGCCGCTCCTCATAAGGGAGATGCTCCACTCCCTTGATCATCTTTGTAGCCCTGCGCTGGACTCTCTCCAGCAGTTCCCTGTCCTTCTTGAACTGAGGGGCCCAGAACTGGACACAATATTCCAGATGCGGTCTCAATGCAACCCCTGACTGGAAACAACTGACTTGTAATTTTAAGGGGTAAAGCTAAAATATCATTCTGTGATAATTCTTCAGCATATATGATGAAGTATAGTCAAGTGCAGACAATTATGTCTTCTGTATAGGCTTTTTAGATGTATCAGAAGCATAATGCAGAAAGAGAGGAAGATTTGTTCCAGTGAACAGATACATGATAAACTTTTGCAAATTCATCCGTAACACACAGAGTTTGAAATAAGAAAATTCAGATAAATTGGTACTTGCTATCTCCTGCTCCAGTTGCCTGGTATCTCTTACAAATTGTTAGTAGCTTTCCTTGTCTTGTTACAGTATCTTGTAATCTGTGTGATCTATATTAGCTTATAGGCTCCTTAGTACAAAAGCACAACCTTCAGAAAGGAAGCGGGCTTATTTTCATACATGGTCTTGTAGCTGCTATGGCAAATTAGTAAGATGTCATCTGAAAGAGAGTTCAGTTTGCTTCCTGTTATAGAAATGTCTGCAGACCTATTGCCATAGAATTGTGTCCTCTTTAATTTAGTTTGAAATATTAGCATCCTCTGCAACTGGCAGACATACCTAGAAGTGGATGATTTTTTTACAATAGTTCCGTAAAGGAGTTTTTGAAAACAGATTGGATTCAGCTAATTAAGGTTCTTAAACTTATTTTAAGCAAACGGAAAATATTTTAGTTTTTTGGGTGGATTGATCACCTCCTCTTGACAAGAATGTTCTGTTTTCCCACTTGCTGTTAGTTTTTAATGTGCAGTTGCAGGCATTCAGGCCAGCTAGGCTGGTGCCTCAGAGGAAGAAAAATCGGCAAGGCAATCAAGTATATTCCAAGTGTAATTTTGTTTTATTGCTCATGTACTCCAGTTCTGGAATAAAGGTGGTTCAACAGATGCTTCCAGAATGCAGCTGTCTCAAAATTGACCACAGGACACAGCTCAAACTGTCCTTGTCTTCCTTATCCTGGAATAGTCACGTTCTATATACAAGACACTGCACAAAGAAAAAAAAATCAGAACCTAAGCTACCAACACTGTCTAGCATATCTTCCTATTTCTCCCTAGGCTGAGAAATCTGTAAAACTATGATTACCAGCACTATCTGGTGTTACAGGTTATAACCAAGTGCTTAATACTGTGCTTCTGGTCTGCTGCTGTGGCTGTTTTCAATCAGAATGCAACTGAAGAGCAAGTTTGTGGGACTGACATTTGCGCAAAGAAATCCCTGTCCTCTCTTTTAAGAAACTGATTTTGAGCTGATTTAGTTTTGCAGAGGTGATAGAATTCTTTCTGCCCTTTTTTCTTTCTCTTCAATTCCATGGTGAGAACTAAGCTTTGTCAAAAAAGGCAATGTGTTTGTTTAGGTCAAGGGTAGGTGATGGGTAGCAGAAGTACCACAGCTTTTTCCAATTCTGTTTCAGAAACAAGAGATTATTTTTTCTGTGTGTTCTGAGTGACATAAAGCAGCATTCAGGTGTGGTGCAACAGATGCCGAGTGTGCAGGCATCCCGCTCGCAGACTGACTGTAATCTCCTACTTGAAGCTACTCCACATCTCCTCTGACAAACTGCCAGTGAAGTGAGTGAGAAAAGATTGGGGTACAGAGTTGAAGTGAGCTCTTGATTAGCCTGCGTATTGCCTTTGCACTTTCAAGTGATATCGAAAAGAACAAAAAAAGCCAGATAATGCTTCTCTGAGCAGTTCTAACTGCCTGAGGCACAGTTGTCTATGATGTCCTGCTGACCTTGCAGACCAGAGGAGGATCCACTGCCCAGGTAAGCACTGGGCTTTCCTCTTTAATGGTAATGCTGTAGAATGGACACTGCCGCCCTCCCTGACACCTTCTCCTCAAGAACTCAGATATGGGAGGAAAATCTGCATTCACTGTGTCTCTGTGGAAATAACTGGTCCTTTTTTACCACCATCTTTCACTCTGTACAAAATGTTTGCTTCAACCAAGATTTATAGGACTATTCGTTCATATCTATGCCAAGTGAAATATTGTGGAAACTCTTTTTATGCATTTTGTTTAATAGTGCTGCAACATGAACATAGCAAGTCTCCAAACTTATGTGCTGTTCTTTGCATTTCTACTTCATTAGCATTGGGAACAGATTTTAATGCAAATAAAAAGAGAGACAGCAATTTCATAAGGCTAATATCCATGAGGGTGAAGAAAAGCTAATTTATCAAGAAGTTTTACTTTTTCTGAAAGCTGAACCTATTTTTTTACTGAGAGCAATACAGCCTTAACCTTCATTTATTTCTACAGGTTTTTTTCCCCTAAGATAGTTTAAGCTAGCAAACATATCAGTCAGGGCATCTAGGGCATTGCAGGTTGTGTGGGCTCTCCCTGTCCAGCCCTGCATGGGGTCAGCCTGCCCCTGCTCAAAGCCTGCTCTGGCCCATGCAGCTGGGTGACCTCAGATCTGGCCCCAGTGGGCAGCCCTTTTGCTGTACCTTGACGTTGTACATCCATATTTATAAAGACGCAAGCAGCTTAAAAGGTAATTGCCTCATGGTCTCAGATCAGACACCTTCAGTGCAATCACAAGTCTCATATACACTCATCAGTCAGCATTGTCCTCCCAAAGTGACATTTCCCTTGCAGATAGGTTCAGCCAGGAACTGATCTGTACATCTGTACACCATCTACAGGTACAGTTTCTGCAGTTTTACTGAGTAAAAATCAGGAATAGTAGCTACATCAGTGAAACTGAGTATTTAGAAGAGCAAGAAAATGCTGACATGTGCCCATGTCAGGAATTGGCTGGATTTCTGCTTCCTTATTCGGGCATAATGTGACTGTAAAATATGAGTGTTTCATTCATCATATAGTATTAAATCCTCACTCCAGTACCCCCAAAACTTCTGTTCCTTTCATGTCATTCACAGAAAGACAGAACAGTTGCCAGATCTAAACCAGCATTATTACAAAACCCAAAACCTAAATGAATATCTGGACAAGACCTGGGTTCTTAAAGGTACTAAGGTACTTAATTCAGCATTTAAATGCTTAATTTTCTGTAAAGTTTATCATGAAGTTAGGTATCAAGTAAGTTTCAGGCTCCAGGATAGCTTTTCAGTTTGGTCTCATACGGCTCTTCCGTGGTACCTCAAAGTGTCTCCTGTGTTAGAAACATTGAATTTCCTGGACAAAATGGTGCAATTAATCGAATACAGTGCATTTGACTGTGCACCAAGCAATTTTAAGACACAGCATTTCATTTGGTTCTGTTAATAATCTAAAGTAGCTGTGACTTCTTCAGACCCTATGCCCCAAATCATCTTAAGGAAACTAAATAGATCATATTAGGATACTACGGATAATTATTCCCACTAGAAAATCAGTGCGCATTTATTTGTTCTCCCTTGGTTGTCTGCACAGGAAATCAAAAGGGTGGCAAATTGCATACAGGTAAATTGGAGAACAGGGCATATTTGATCCCTGCTTATCATACAATTTGAGCCATGGGCTACCAGTTGTCTGGGAGACTGTGGAACACTTTCAAATACAACTGCTAGGATAGTATCGACATAGTTAGTGGAACTTCTGCAAATATTAGAATAAAATACTGAAAATTGTATGTAAAAATGAACATTTTAATGGAGCTGATGAAATTATTTTGTTGAAGAAATATTTTTACCTGTTTGCAACACAATGGCATTGTTGAAATTAAATGAGAAAAATTATCCATGCATTAAGCTTTTGAAAAAACTTGATGTGTTTCCACAGATTTTTTTTGTTCCAACAAAACAATGTCTTCTTATGAAAAAAATGTGCCATGAGATTTTCCCATCACTTCTTACTTCATGCTTCTAACTCACCTTTTTGAAAATTTTACTTGTATTGTTCTATTGCAGAAACAGTTACTGTGCTTCAGAAGATTCAGAGAATGGACTGTCTCCTTTTTCATAAAACAAATACTTAAAATACAATTTAAGAAAGAACTCAAAAGGAAGAACTCCATTGTTACACAAGTTGTGTACGTGCTATGCAGTATTAGCAAAATTACATGTGAAAAATATTTCCTAAGAAAAAAAAAAGTCAAGTGACAAATTCTTGTTGGTTTTATTTGTAGCTCCTTGCAGATGCAGTAATTTATTTGTTTACATAGCCAAGATACCCAAGTTTGCCAATAATCATTTAAATACTCAGTTGCTGAAATCTTCCCAGTGCATGTTGAATCAATACCAACTGTTCATGTCAGCCAGTTTGACAGAGGTTTAAGCAAGCCTGTTTGCTAATTCTAGACCCTGAGTGGCATGACTCCTAAATTTAATAGAGAACCTCATGTTTAATTGCTCCTCCTGCCCTGACTCAGGTTTTGTATTGTACGGTCCAATGACTTTCAATATTGACTCTGATTCTGTCTTAATTAGTTTGCAATGGAAGAGTTTTGATGAAAGAAAGTTCTGTCTTTCTATCGAAATCTTCTATAATGGCCACAGCAGTGCCTTTGGCAGGACATCTGTGAAAGGGGACTTTGGGATGTTGAAGCAGAACCTTAATGACTTCATGAAAGATGTATTTGGAGTGCTGCTCTTGCTGGCCCTGAACTGTGGCAAATGTCATGCACTTTAGCATCTGAGCAACTTTGCAACTTCTGTGCTGCTAGACTGTAAAACCACCTAATAGCCCTATCCTAACCACCTAAAGCTATCTCTAGGTGGGTGACTAAAAGGTAACAAGTAGTGAAGTCTTTGAAAGCTTGAAGAGTTGCTAAATTCAACAGCTGGATCTTCAGCTGGTGCAAACATGAATAAGATGATGGAGTTTGATTGGCTCGCTTTGTAGTCTGATATAATTATCTTTTTAAAGTTGCTTTTGGTTCTGAAATTATATAATTAAAATGGTTAAACAGCAGACAATAAGGATCAAAAATGCCATTAGGAGTCAACTAATTCTTAATTCTTGCATGTAAGTTGTGTTAACTTACATCTGCTCAGCTTTTGATCACAAAAGCAAATTGTGACTTATGTTTATAACAATTTTCCTGTGCAAAATAGCAAAGGCCTGGTTTTGACAGTGAGCTAATAAAGTTACTTGTAAACAAGAACTGTGCATGCTACATAATTTTGTTGAATATTACATTACAAATTAAGGATATTTTAAAAGCATAAACCCCAGAGTTTGCCATTATTTCATTTATTTGTGTACCTGCAGTCACTGAATTTCTGATTCTCTACATTTTCTTCAGTGCAGAAATACCTTTGGATTTCCTGTTTTTTAGGAAAGTATCATTGTTCGTAGCTCAGTACTCAAGAGCTGAAAATAAGGGACTGGTCTATTCATGCAGCAGGGAATAAAAGTCTGTCTCAACACAAATTCTAGTTTTAAGCTTTCTGAGGGATAAGAAAGAAGGGAAATAGCATTCCCTCTCCTCCTTTTATTGGTGAAGTAGCTGGAGACCAAACAATTCATTAGTTCTGGAATTGTTTTCATCCGGTTATGCCACCCTGCTACCTTACAAAGAGCCTGTTATATTTTAATGTAAATATGAACAAATTGAGAAACTTTGAATGTGCAGTGCTGTTGAATACTTCAGTGTTAGTATATTAAGTAATTTTGAAAGTGAAGATCTTTGAAATGAAAATTAATGGCTCTTGTTTCTGTAACTGTCACATTTTAAAACTGGAGTTGATGCCAATGAGATGTGACTCTTGATGAAGACAACCCATCTTCCCAATAGTCTTTATGGATTCATTTTCTTCCTGTAAATCCATGAAAAATTCAGGTTAATTGAATCTTCAAATATGCTTAAAAATGAAAATTATTTTTCTGTTCAGAGACACTTTTACAACTCTTTTTAATTGGGATACATACTGTTATTTTGTGTTTCAGGTAGAAAGTTAAAAAACACTGTATTCAGGATTTCACACCAATTTATTAGAAAGGCAGTAAATATTCAGAGCTGTGTCAGGATTTGGCTGATGTAATTATCTCTGTCTGAAAGTGATGGAGAGACTGCATGGATATCATTTGAGTTTCAGATATGTCACCTAATTTTAAAGAAAGAAGTAGTACCTCGAGTAATTGCCTCGAAAAGCAGTAGCTGCCATGACAGCCAGACTCCATTCAGAGGTGGTATAACTTGATTCTCTTCTACATGTGCTTCACATCAACATCTTTATAACTGATCTCAAGGCAAGAGTAAGGAAGCAGAGAAAATAAGCAGCCTCCTGCCACACAGCAGGGAAACTTAACTGCTATGGAAACAAAAGTAGCTTAGCAAAAGGAGAATTTACTAGATAGGTTTCTACAGTCTGCTTGACATTTTACAGAAGTCTGGAGAAACGAAGAAGTTAAAAACCATTGAAGTGTTACCATATCTTCTTCTACATTTATCTGCTGACAGCTTAGTTAGGAATGGGTTTGCACACAATAAAATGACCTTGGCACTTGGTTATGTTTTGTGGAGCAATATTGCTGTGTCAGGCATTGTCCAGGCCTGTGTCCAAGCCCCTGTTATCTTACAAGTCAAATCAATTGACTGACATTCACTAAAAATAAATAGTTTTTTTTTAAAGGAAAAATAGTGAACTTTATTCCTGCATTTAACTTCTGTCTGCGCTCTGGCTTCACCTGGGAGTGTCAGTTTGAAGAAAGCAGTATTTCTGCCTTTTCTCCAAAGACAAAATCGAGAAGCACCAGCCACCTGGAAAGAAACTTCATTTTCATTATTTCTAGAGCAGGGATGCAGAAGTTCTTGGATAACCTTAAGAGAAACAGTGACTTTCCTTCATGCTGGTGTGAAGCACATTTCCGAACTCTGAGGTTTGTCACCAGCATTTGGCAGGCTGGATTATTTGTGGACTGGTTATTATATTATTCACCTTTCTGCACCAAAGCTGCCTCCATCCCTTTACAATGATGTAAAGTGAAAACATACTGTCATGTTTGTCATAATGTAAAGAGATTTATAAAGAAAATAATGCCAGCTGTCAGGGAAAGCTTAAATACTTGTGCTCATGTTCATCTTGAGTGATCAGATTTGCTTTTCTGCCTTTCTTTTTTATGCACAGTTCTGAAAGGGACTTGGCCAACACTATGAAGTACATGCCATCTTAAATGCCAAATTCAAACGACAGATACAGAAGGACACGCATGCATGCTTCCTATGTAGTATTACATGCACTGCTTTCTATTAACATTTATTAAAATCAGAACAAAATACCTTGCAGAAAATGTCATAAAGGAAAGAAAAATGAGAAACTATTTATGGAATCAACAAGAAGTATCAAAAAGATTCATTTTAACTTCTGTGGATAGTACAAGTAAACAGGTCATACCGTGAGTAGAGGAGCCTCCCTCAATCTCTACACAGTGTGAGCAGAAATACGTACAATATAACTAACGAAGCTGCTGATAAGTGGGAAGGAAGATATGAAATATGTATATGGCACTTCAGACAGCAAGGGCTCAGTTCAGATGCATAAATACAAGGACCTAATACTGTTTGAGCTACCCTATGATTTTCTGGCCATGCTCAATTTTAGGTAAGTGGCTTTTAGCTATCTAGAGTTAGATAAAATATTTTCCACACCTTTAAGCCCCAGGAAGCTGAGACCATGTGAACTTCTGATAAAATCACGTGTCTGCGATACGTTATGGGAAGAGGAGAATACTTGTTCAAAAGATCTGTAAATCTTAGATATTTCCAAGCTAGGTATCATCAAATTCTGAAATAATTTGATGTAGCAGATGTGTTTACTCATTTTTCATATTTCTATCTAGACATTGCTACTGAAATTATAATGCCCTCAAAACATACATAGAGAGTGCATGGATATTGCTTGGCTATCTTTCTTGTATTTCCACAGCCAGCTTTAAATCAGTTATTTCTAGGCCTCTGCTTCTGAAAAATTAAGTGCACAGCTGGTTCTGAACTTCTGTACTTTTCTACTCACTGATCAACCAAACATTAACAAGTCAGACTCCACCCCAGTCTTTGAAAAGGGGCTCTAACCTTATCTCCATTTTACAGAAAGTTAAAAAAAAGGCGTAATAGAGGATAATAACCTGTCAAATTTAATCTTCAATCTTCAGACACATCCTCTGCAAACACCCTTTTCTCCCATAGGCCTCTGCTCTGAATCTTCTGACTACAGAAGCCACATGGCTCATCATTTTGCAGATAAGTGTTATCTCATTTACTTAGGCATCCAATCTGCCTGTAGGACATCCCTTGCACACTGCTGGCACCATGAGCTTTCTGAGGAAAAGGCTGTTATTTTCATTCTGTGATCTTCCAGCAACCAGCACAATGGGACTCCGGTTCATGGCTGAGGCTGCAGGGGGGACAGTACTGCAAACAACAAGAGAGACAATGTGAATCACATGTCCAGAATAGCAGAACAACCAAGAGCACATTGCAGACCTCTGTGCCAAGGCCTGAACTTTGTCCACTCATCTGTCTACTTTTCTTAGTGACATGCTTGCTGAAATATGTACATTGGTTTTAACACAACTTCCTGGATGCTATGTTTAGTTCCTTGATAACTATTTTTTATGTTGTCCTTAACTAGATTTTGGTGATTTTCACCTAAGTTGATTAAACATAGTTCTCTGAAAGAAGCCACTCTATTGGTACTCAAAAGGGTTTTGTTTCTCTAGGGCTAAACACTGTCTGATAAAGCTCAAGCTGTCAAATATGGTTCATGAGACAGGCGTGGATTCAGAAACAGCTCCTATGTCTGGACCACTGTGGATCTTGTCAAGCTCCAGGTGCCCAGTATTAGTTGATATGGATCCTTACTAAGTACCAATATTTATGGTTTTTGGGTTTTGTTTGTTTGTTCTATGAATTACCCAACAGTACTGTCTTTGTGATGAACTTAGACCGAGTTGCAGTGCAGCCTTGACAAGTCAGACCATGACACAGTATTTTTTTTGACATTCAATTGTACTTGGGCTCCAACCATCTTTTCATGAGCCCAGTCATTAGCCCTGGGTCCAATCTAGATGCCAGGGACAGTGTTACAGGATGTCACATGTGACTTGGCCCTCTCTGGGCTGCTTGCACACCATCTCAGACATTCAGTTGCTTAAAACAACTTCTCAGACAGCATTGAAGACAAGACAAGAACTTAGATGTATAAGCAAACTAAAGAAGGACAGATGATTTTCTGTATCACTGTAAAAATATCAAGGTCAAACTTATTTCCCAAGTGTCACTGTAGTTATTAGGGACTAGAGATAATGACTATGACTACATGGTCATATGAGGGAATAAGAGGTACAAGGAACCTCCTTTGTGCCCTTATCTTTGATAGTAAGCCAGATGCTAAATTCCTATGCAAGCACCTGATAATGTGCAGAACCTTACCTTTATCTTCCCCTTTGATATGCCAGGCAGGAGGCAGTGTAGAAAGGCCTTCTTTGTTTTTTTGGTGGGTTTTTTTGGAGTAAGACACTTCCTAACACATAGTCAAGACTGAAATGAGAGTTGAGTGTCAGAATACCTTTGGATCTGGCCCAGAAGACCTTTCATTGAAACTTCCTGAAATTCCTGTGTATTGGGTTTTCTGTGAGGGTTTTTTGGTTGTCTTTGGTAATGGAGGAAGGGCTATGGAGATGGCCCTTTAAGAAGCTACCTGTTAAGCTCCCCCTTTTCCTTTGTCAGACCCACCTTTGACCAGGGCCAAGCCAATCGGCACCCCTGCGAATTCATGCATTTCAGGGGGGTACAGGGCATGCCTCTCTCTCTCTCTGGCACCAGGCCTGACCAGCGTGGCCCCAGGTGCATGTGGTGCGGCCCTGGCCCTGCCCGGCTGGGCTTGGCTGGCCCTGACTGCAACTTAAGCTTAAGCCCCGCTGCAGCTCCATCCCCCCAAAAACAGAGAGAGAACCGAGAACTCCAGAACCATCAAAAGAGACCTGCAGTGGAGAAAAGAGTGGGGCCCGAAGAGAACAGCTTTGAAGAACACCAAGGTTGGTTGAAGGAAAGAAAGGAGAGGGAGGAGGAGGAGGACACAGAACTCAGGTTCCCCTTTTGCAACCCATGGTGAGAGGTGGGTTGACTGGTAATGCGTGAGGGAACTGTGACCATGGGCAGACCCAGATTGGACTTTTGAGGATTTTTTCCCCTCTGGAAAGGATGCCACGTGGAAGCAGAGAGAGTTTGTGTGAGGGAACTGTGACCATGGGCAGACTCAGATTGGAGTTTTGTGGACTTGGGCTGAAGCAGTTTTGTGTGTGAGGGAAACTGTGTGGACAGACCCATATTGGACTCTTGAGGAGTTTTTCCCCTGTGCAAGGGGGGGGGGCATGTGGAAGCAGAGAGAGAGACTGGGCTGAGTTTTCCTACTCCTGAGGAGCACATGGCACGAAAACTGACTGCAACCCCCCACTCCCATCCCCCCCGTGCCTCAAGGCAAATGGGGAGGGGGAAGGTGAAGAAACCAGGAACAAAAGCTGAGCCCAGGAAGAAGGGAAGGGTGGGGGGGAAGGTGTCTTGATTTTAAGATCTGGTTGTATCTCCCATTGTTCTACTCTGACGTTGGTAATAAATTAAAATTGTTTTGTTTTTATTCCTTATGATGAGTCTGTCTTTTGCCTGTGACCTGTTTAAGTGGTGAGAAGCTCTCCCAGTCCTTATATTGACTAGCTCTTTTTTGGGGCATCGTGGCGCTCAGTTAGTCACTGGGCCTAAACCACAACATACGGCATTAAAAATACCGAACCATAATGAAACAAGCTACTTTGACAAAGCTCTGCAATACAGACATGGACTTGAAAGCACCAGGTTGTTCCTCAGAGGCAGGTGTGCACTCAGAATGTATTTACATGGTACATTCCTGATAGGCATGAGCCAGCCTTGCCTGGGCTGAAAACCTGTATTTCTTTGATTGCAGGTCCATGAGGCTTGATGAGAAGCTTAATGCATTGTCATAGGCCCAGTCCTAAAAAAATATCTTGGCACAACACTTCTCTTGAAGTATGGACAGAGCTTGCGCACATTTGCCTGTGACTCACATGTGCCAAGTGGACACATGCAAATAGACTGACCTTCATGACAATGTGATAAACTGATGTTTGCATATTCATCTCCCATGCATCCCAAATATTTGCTTTGCAAGACAAATGACTATTTTTTGTCTGCTGTGCCCCTCTGTGCTTTGTAATGCTCATGTTGAGCAGCAGGGCTGTAACTGTCAAGACTGAAAAAAGACTTTTAGCCTCCCATTTCCATCATCGAAATTCATTAGAAAACAACATGCAAATTACATAAGGCAAATTTGAAAATTTTACAAGGCAATATTTAGATCTTGCTTCTCATCCTTAATGGGGCAGAAAGCAATGGATTTCTTAACGTGTTTTGAGTTCCTTGTAACTCCTTCTCCTGCTTATTAACTTTTCTTTGCTTTACTCTTGCATGGGCCATATTCTGTGCTTCAGCTTTATGGGATCAAGTCCTAGGAGCAACTGCACTTAAAATATTGTTTAAGTGTTTAAGTCTGAGCCAACTTGCTAGAATATGAATGCCACTGAGAAACTGCTGCTTAGCAAGTTTATGAGGCATCATGGCTTTAAATATTAAGGACATGAAGGCAAAAGAAACATAACTTGTAGTTGTCAACAGGCCCTGGAGAAACTTGACAATATTCTCCCTGTTCTGTTAATGAACTGTTCTTCACTCTCCTTCCCATCATTACAGAATGAGAATGAATAATTGAGGGCAGCAGCTAATTTCTACCAGAGCTTGCTTGCCATGAGTTTCAAATTAATAGTTTATGGTAAAGAACAAGCTAAGGGAAGCCATATTTAGCTGTGCTGTCATGGGACTTCTGAATCTAAACCATTTGCCTGGTTAATCAGCTTGTTATGCATCATTCTCCTATCATCTGTACTATTGAGGCTAGACTTAACAAGGCCTCTCTGTGCAGAGTGTGACCTTCATATCCTCTCTAAAGCAAGGACAAAGAAATAAACAAACCAGAACAAGAAGATTCAGTGAGATTACAGGCCTGTGTGAGATTTAAATCTCTTATATATCAATGCACACACCTTAGTAGAAAGTGGCATGGCATGACATGTTTTCAATCACTGTGCTCACTTCTTCACAACATCTCTAGGGATCCTCAAGTAACTATTGTCTTCATATTAGCTAGATTATTTTCTATAAATTTATATGCCTTCTGCATAATAGGAGATTTTCAATGTTCATTTCCTATGTCAAAGTCTGGAGAATTATTGCTGTGTATTCTTGATCGAAATACAGGCTTATATCCTGCTAGTATTTAAGTAATGACGCAAATAAAATTAGTAATATTATGCACATATAAAAACTTTGTAGCATCAGGACCATAATTCTTATTTGTCTCTTTCATGCAGTGTATCATATATTTAAAAACTGCAGTGCTCTGAATACAAAATTACAGCATAAGAATTTCAGAAACGCACGGCACAGGATGAAAGAATTCAGAGGTGTTTTGCTCAGCATGCTGTAGTGCAGATTTGCCATGAGTCTCAAATAAAGAGAAGCATTAAGTTTTACTGCTCTGCGAACAAACTAGAAGCCTGTTTAATTAAGTGAAATACAAATCTCCTAGCTTTAGCCATCTAAAACAGTTTGAGAGTTAATCAAATTAGGCACGTAGCATCCACTAAAGGCACCAAGTAGTCAGTCAAGAAAATGCAGTAATCCATTAAAAAATATATGGACCTCTAAAAGGTGATTCATCTCATCTTAACATTAGGAGTGGGAGACTACTGCATATAGGATGAATCATCTTTTGCAAAGGTCTGTAATGGAAAGCTGAGAAGTTCAGACTTTACACAGCTCATATTATGTGAAATGAAACACTCTCCATCTAAAGCTGGTTCCTGGCTTATCCCTTTCTCATGTAAAGAATTAACACTGTCTGTGTGCCACGTGGGAATCCTCACACCGAGCTAACAGTCAGCAGCGCTGAGCTAACAATGCTTGCTGGCGGAAAGGAAACAGGAGTCACAGCTGCCCCACTTCTTACTCTTGGCCAGGTGCTGGCACTGATCTTAAGTTAAATCCCTGAATTGACAGTGGACAGAAATCTGATTACATGATTTTTTCTAATGTTTCTGGGCAGTTAGGTCTATAAAACTAAGATGTAAATTATGCCATGACATCTTCACAGCAACACAGGGTTGAATTTTTATCCTTCACACATACAAGCTCACATATAGTCAAGACTAATCTAATTTTGTTGTTTTCTCTCCAGTGTTTTAGGGTCTGGTTTCCTTTATATTATTAATACAACTGGTACTGTACTCCTTTTATCTGAAGTTAATTGCATTAATAAACTGTTTGCTCTTTGCACATTAGTAAGAAACAAAACACGTATTTGGGATGCTCTTGTGGTTGATTACTTCAACTCAATGTTTGATCATACATGGTTGCTCTGTATGGACTTTAGGACAGTTTTCCATGAATGTGATAAGTCTATTGGAAAATAAATCTTCAAATAATATTTTGAAAGGCTCTTGATCAAACTAAAATCTAAATAAATCTTACAGACTTTATTCTACATATTCACTCTGTTCTTTTGACTAAACATATGTGAGATAATTCAGCCTATCATACTTCACCAAGGAGTAATAAGGTACCAATATGTATTCAAGAACCAGTTAATTTAAATTGATGTTGTTGAAAAATCAAGTCTGGTCAGTAAAATTGCAGATCAAGTTGATTACAAGGTTGCAGAGGCAATGGCTATATATTGTGACGGTTACAGCAGCTATAGACAAAGTCAGTGTGTCACTTGTGTGCCTAAAGTGACATGAATGCAACAAAGCTATACACACCTTAGACAGAATCCTTCTCAAATGCATTAAGAAGTGACAGCCATTAGAGTCTTTGTGAATCTTCCATCTTTAGGACATCTGCAAATGGCACTGCTATGTGTTGAAGGCATTTATTTTAGCATGAATGTTCCTTGTTTGTTTCTGATGTGGTTAGATATGTTAAGTGACAGGAGCTGGCTCTGAGTCAGTCAACTCACGAAGATAAAAAAGAGAGAGTTCTCTTTGCAGTGATTTTTCAAGAGTGGAAAGTGACCCTTTAAAATATGAAATTCAGGCTCCTGACCCCTCCTGAAAGAACCTCTGCACCATTGAAATCTAGAAATAAAATGTCTGTTTTCAGTAATTTTTATTTTTTTAACTCATAACAGGGGATTCAGAAGTAAAAGAAGCAGAGAAGACTAAGAGCACTGTTCCTTTCTTAACTGGAAGGCAAGTGTTGTTGCAAAATTAATGTACACAGCTCTCATCCTAGCACCTGTGGCTGAAGCATCCGGGAGGTGTACTGGCGGAAATTTGTGACCTGAGCTGTAATGCTTCGGTGCAAATGCCATGGGGCTATTCGTCAACCTGTCTTGCTCTTAGAGAGGCTGCAAACATCCAAGTTTTGTTACAGCACAGACAGAGCTGCAGAGAGGGAGAAACAGACTGGCTTTGACAGGTCAGCCATAGGGACAGTGGCTTCATCAGCCATCACTGCCAGGGAGCACATTGCAGCAGGTATTTTGGCAATAACTTTTACAAGTCAACAACAGCTGCCATCAGTTTAAATGAGAATTAAAAAAAAAAAAAGGGGAAGGTAGCACAGAAAGATAGACCATCTTTTCAGACCTTTGCAGCTGTACAAAGATTCATGTTCTATGGGTGCATGAGCTGTGAAGGATGTCTTTATGTTAAGGCAGATATTTAGCTTATAGGGAGAACATGATATTAAGATACAAAATTGGCAGCAAATATGTGAATATTCCTATTTGTATCTTTGCTAATGCTCAAGCAATGTCCTTGTTGCCATACAAAAGAAAAATCAAACGAAAGAAAAAAGGCAGTGATTTTTCCAGCCATCACGTCCAGTTTTACAGCACAGCAGCCCAAACAAAACAGTGTGAAGGAAGCTATGGATTTGTCTTGCAGCACCTGGTACCCTGCTGTCACTGGCTGTGAACAGAGTCTGAAATAGCATGCCTCAGTTCACTGGGCAATTAACTTATCTCTACAGCAATGGAAGATAAACAGATCAGCTTACACAGGCTGGTTACCAGACTAGCTAGAGTGCTTTGGCTCACCTCAAAAAAACATCTTTATAGAGCTGTACACTTAAAAGTCAATAACACAGGATGTTCAGCAGTTTGGTGGGTGGAAAAATAGAGCTCTTTCAGGAATATGAACAAATTTGTATTTATTAGGTATAAAAATGCCTGCATTCAATTGCTGGAGGCCTCCTGTCTTGTTGCCTAACAAGATGTTCTTTCATAGTGGTATGAATGTCACTAGCAACAGTATTTTTGATACTGAAAAACAAAGCACTAGATTAGCTTTTGGTAAGGTTATAAACACATCTAGTTATGAAACTACTTTTTGTGAATAGAAGACTCAACCTTTCTTTTTATTAAAAGTTAATTTCAGTGCTGGCAATTTTATCCATGTAAAAATTATTTTAGAAATACAACAAAGGTTCGATTTTTAATTTTTTTTTTTAATCATGAAATGAACCCTGCAGACTAAGGCTTTATGTAGAATATAGGCTCTAATACACCGATTCTCTTTAACATTCGTCTGCTTTACAAGAACCCTCAGATGTAATTTAGTACTACAGTTTCTTTACAAAACCAGAAATATATAATGTAGATGAAAAAAACCCATGTTCCTTTGTCACTGCCATTTTAAATTAGCCTGTTACTCCTGATATAAGCAAAATAGGCAACATAGGGCAATACAAAATAAAAAGCTGATGTTTGTTTTATAAAATTATTAATAATTTTACTACATAACA
>NW_010202831.1:0-14447 GCF_000695765.1 Mesitornis unicolor | reverse complement strand
GCCTTGAAATCTTTCTTCAATCCCCTCAGACAGCGGGACACGACTTCCTCCCCATCTGTCTGGAATACTAGCAGCGGGTAGTAGTCTGTCGGGTGCACCAGGTTGGGGAGTGCCCTGGTGATATCCCTGATCCGGACTCCGAGCAGACTACAGACTTCCCTATGTTGAGGGTCAGGTCTGCATATTGGGCCCTCTGTCCCTTTCAGAAGGGAATTGCCTACTACAATTATTCTTCTTTCCTTCTTATCAGAGGCAGTCCTGAGGCGTAGAGTCGGTTGCCTCTTCCTGCACGACCGTGTAGGTGGGCCTTGCACCACATAGGTGGGCCTTGCACCATGATTGCCTCCAATTTTTGAGGGTGCTGGTAGGTTTTGTGTCTCAAATGGAAACGGGCAAGCTCTTCTCCCACACCAAAGGTGCTAGGAATGAAGGCTGTTGCTGGGTCTTGTCTTTCTATTAAGTGCTACTGTAACCCCACAAACCCTGGGGTTCTAGGCTTCTTTTCTTCCCTGGGAAGCCAACGTTTGCCACCAGGCTTTCTCTGGAGCTATCCAGAGCCAGCTTTCAATATGGCAAACATTCAACTCCAACTCACCCCAGAAAGGGGCTAGGACTGAAAGCTGTTGCTGGATTTCTCCTTCCCTGGGAAGTGCTTCTGTAGCCAAACAAAGCTTTGGGCTGTGCCATTTTGTGTTTCACTATCTCGTCCATATTCGCCTCTGATTTTCTTGCCTGATGGTAGGAGTTTTGTCTCAAATGGAAACGTTGAAGCTCTTCTCCCACTCCAAAGAAGCTAGGAATTAAGGCTGTTGCTGGGTCTTATCTCTTCTATTAAGTGCTTTCGTAACCCCACAAAGTCTGGGGTTCTGGGCTTCTTTGCTTCCATGGGAAGTCAACGTTTGCCACCAGGATTTCTCTGGAGCTGCCCACAGCATGATTTCAATATGGCAAACGTTCAACTCCAACTCACCCCAGAAAGGGGCTAGGACTGAAAGCTGTTGCTGGATTTCTCCTTCCCTGCCAAGTGCTTCTGTAGCCAAACAAAACTTTGGGCTGTGCCATTTCGTATTTCGCTATCTCGTCCATGTTCACCTCCGATTTTGGTGGCTGCTGGTAGGAGCCGTCTCTCAAAGGGAAACGGTTAAGCTCTTCTCTTACACCAAAGGCTTTCTTGACTGAAGGGTGTTGCTGGGTCTTATCTTTTCTGTGAAGCGCTTTTGTAGCCCCACAAAGCCTGGGCTTCTGGGCTTCTTTGCCTCCCTGTGAAACCAACGTTTGACACCAGGCTTTTTCCATAGCTGCCCAGAGCCTGGTTTCAATATTGGAAACGTTCGGCTCTAAGTCACACTCGAAAGGAGCTAGGACAGAAAAATGTTGCTGAATTTCTTCTCTGGGAAGTGCTTCTGTAGCTAAACAAAGCTTTGTCTGTGCCCTTCCATTTGAGAGAGGGCTTTAACTAACTTTCACAAAATAAAGGGGAGGACATGGTCTAGCTAGCAAAGCACGGAACAGCAGAAACCCATACTCTTGTCAGGGAAGCAGAGAAGCCTAGAACCAGAGGCTTTGTGGTGCTTTGGGCTGCGCTATTTTGTGTTTCGCTATCTCGTCCACGTTCACCTCCAATTTTAGTGGCTGCTGGTAGGAGCCCTGTCTCAAATGGAACCGGTCAAGCTCCTCTGCCACACCAAAGATTCTAGGACTGAAGGCTGTTGTTGGGTCTTCTCTTTTCTATTAAGCGCTTTTGTAGCCCCACAAAGCTTTGTCTGTGCCCTTCCATTTTAGAAAGGACTTCAACCAGCAACCACAAAAATCGAAGGACATGGATTAGCAATCAAATCACAAAACAGAAGAGACCCATACTCTTCTCATGGGAAGAAAAGAAGCCTAGAACCAGAGACATTGTGGTGCTACAAAACCATTTATTAGAAAAAAATAAGACCAAGCAACAGCCTTCAGTACTAGCATCTCTCATGCGGGAGAAGATACTGACCGTTTCCATTAGAGAGACTCCTGCCAACAACCAGGAAATTTGAAGGCGAAAATGGACTAGCTAGCGAATCAGGAAAGCGCAGAGTCCAAAGCTTTGTTTGGCTACAGAAGCACTTCCCAGGAAAGGACAAATCCAGCAACAGCTTTCAGTCCTAACCCCTTTCTGGAGTGAGTTGTAGTCGAACGTTTGCTATATTGAAAGCTGGCTCTGGGCAGCTACAGAGAAGGCCTGGTGGCAAACGTTGGCTTCCCAGGGAAGCAATGAAGCCCAGAACCACAGGCTTTGTGGAGCCACGAAAGAGAAAGAAACTCAGCAGTTATGCCTAGATACTCTTAAATTCCCACAATATGGAGCAATAGCCCCAAAATCAGCATAAAAGGTGAAAGGTGAAAACAGTTCCTTTTTTAAGATGCTAAATTCCACAAGCAGCAGATATGTCAAGAAACTCTTAAATTGCCACAAAATGATGGAAAAGCTAGAATAATAGGCAGAAACGCCTAAAAAGCTGAAAAAGTGACAAATATGGAGAAAAACACAAAACTCAGCGCTTATGCCTACTAACACCTAAATTGCCAATATATGAAGCAAAAACTCCAATATAAGCCAGAAAAGCCAAAAAAGCTTAAAAAGTTTCTTTCACATTGTGCTAAATTCAAAAATAGCAGACATGTCAAGAAACACTTAAATTGCACCAAAAATGATGTAAAAGCAAGAATAATAGGCTTAAACGCCTAAAGAGATGAAAAAGTTCAAAGAAAAGGAGAACAAAATACAACTCAGCAGTATATGCCTAGAAAATCTGAAGTTCCCACAATATGAAGCAAAAAACCCAGTATCAGGCAGAAAAGCCAAAAAAGCTGAAAAAGTACTAAATAAGGAAAAAAACCCCAAAACTCAGCACTTATGCCTACAAACTCCTAAATTGCCAATATAGGTAGCAAAAATCCCAAAATAAGCCAGAAAAGCCAAAAAAGGTGAAAAAGCTCCTTTTTTAAGTTGCTAAAGTAGAAAAGCAGCAGATATGTCAACAAGCTCTTAAACTGCCACAAAATGATGGAAAAGCAAGAATAAAAGGCAGTAAAGACTAAAAAGCTGAAAAAGTTCACAATAAGGAGAAAAACACAAAATTAAGCACTTATGCCTATAAACTCCTAAACTGCCATTATAGGGAGCAAAAACCCCCAAAAATGCCAGAAAAGCCAAAAAATCTTAAAAGGTTTCTCTTACAATGTGCTAAATTCAGTGACAGCAGACATGTCAAGAAACTCTTAAATTGCCACAAAATTATGGAAAAGCAAGAATAATAGACAGAAACATCTAGAAAACTGAAAAAGTTCAAAAAAAGGAGAAAAAAAAAGGCCTAAGATCTTATGTCTAGAAACTCTTAAACTGCCGCAATATGTAGCAAAACTCGCCAATATCAGCAGAAAAGCCAAAAAGCTGAAAAAGTTCCTTTGTAAGGTGCTAGAGTCGAAAAGCAGCAGATATGTCAAGAAACTCTTAAATACCCAAAAAAGAATGGAAAAGGAAGAATAATAGGCAGAAACGCCTAAAAACCTGAAAAAGTGCCAAATAAGGAGAAAAACACAAAACTCAGTGCTTATGCCTAGAAACTTTTAAATTGCCAATATAGGTAGCAAAAACTCCTTTATAAGCCAGGAAAGCCAAAAAAGCTAAAAAAGTTTCTTTTACAATGTATAAATTCAGAAATAGCAGACATGTCAAGAAACCCTTAAATTGACCCAAAAAAGATGGAAAAGCAAGAATAATAGTCTTAAATGCCTAAAAAATTGAAAAAGTCGAAAAAAAGGAGAAAAACACAAATCTCAGTAGTATATGCCTAGAAACGCTTAAACTCCAACAATATGTATCAGTCAGAAAAGCTAAAAGAGCTGAAAAAGTGCCAAATAAGGAAAAAATCACAAAACTCAACGCTTATGCCTAGAAACTCTTAAATTGACAATATAGGTAGCAACATATCTAATATAAACCAGAACAGACAAAAAAGTTGAAGAAGTTCCTTTTTTAAGGTGCTAAAGTCGACAAGCAGCAGATATGTCAAGAAACACTTAAATATATGAAAATGGATGGAAAAGAAAGAATAATAGGATTAAACACCTACAAAGCCAAAAAAGTTCAAAAATTCAAAAAAAGAACTAAAACTCAGCAGTTATGCCTAGAAACTCATAAATTGACAATGTATGTAGCAAAATTGCCAATATCACCCAGAAAAGCCAAAAAAGCTTAAAAAGTTTCTTTTACAATGTGTTAAATTAAAAAATAATAGACATGTCAAGAAACTCTCGAATTGCCCCAAACATGATGTAAAAGCTAGAGTAACAGCCACAAACGCCTAAAAAGCTGAAAAAGTTAATAAAAAGGAGAAAAAAATCCCAGAACTAAGAACTTATGTCTAGAAACTCTTAAACTCCCACAATATGTAGCAAAACTCGCCAATATCAGCAGAAAAGCCAAAACGCTTGAAAAGATTCTTTTTTAAGGTGCTGAAATCGAATACCAGAAGATATGTTGAGAAACTCTTTAATTGCCACAAAATGATGGAAAAGCGAGAATAATAGACAGAAACACCTAAAAACCTGAAAAAGTGCCAAATAAAAAGAAAAACACAAAATTCAGCACATATGCCTAGAAACTCTTGAATTCCCAATATATGTAGCAAAAACTCCATTACAAGCCAGGAAAGCCAAAAAAACTTAAAAAGTTCCTTTTACAATGTGCTAAATTAAGAAATAGAAGACATGTAAAGAAACTCTTAAAATACCACAGAATGATGGAAAAGCAAGACTAATAGGCACAAACTCCTAAAAAGATAAAAAAGTTCAAAAAAAGGTGAAAAACTAAAACTCAGCAGTTATGCCTAGAAACTCCTAAATTGTATGTAGCAATGTATGTAGCAAAGTCAACAATATAAGCCAGAAAAGCCAAAAAAGCTGAAAAAGTTCCCTTTTTAAGGTGCTAAAGTCGAAAATCAGAAGATATGTCAAGAAACACTTAAATTGCAACAAAATGATGGTAAAACAAGAATTGCCATCTGAAAGGTCAAAAAAGCTGATAAAGTGCTAAATAAGGAGAAAAACACAAAACTCAGAACTTATGCCTAGAAACTCCTAAATTACTAATAGAGGTAGCAAAAACACCAATATAAGCCAGAAACTTCCACTCATTTTGTTGCTGCTGGTACAAGATGTCTCTCAAATATACAAAGTCTATCTCTCCTCACACACCAAAGATGGTAGGACTGAAGGTTCTTCCTGCATCTCATATTTTCTATTAAGCGCTTAAGTAGCCCCACAAAGCCTTGGGTTCTGGGCTAATTTGCTTCCCTGGGAAGCCAATGCTTGTCAACAGGCTTTCTCTGGAGCTGCCTACAGCCTAGTTTCAATATGTCAAGCGTCTGACTCCAACTCACCCCAGAAAGGGGCTAGGACTGAAAGCTGTTGCTGGATTTCTCCTTCCCTGGGAAGTGCTTCTGTAGCCAAACAAAGCTTTGGGCTGTGCCATTCTGTGTTAGGCTAGCTCGTCCACGTTCGACCCCAAAGTTAGTGGCAGCTGGTAGGAGCGGTGTCTCAAATGGAAATGGTCAAGCTCTTCTCCCACACCTAAGATGCTAGGACTGAAGACTGTTGCTGGCTCTTGTCTTTTCTATTAAGCCAATTTGTAGACCCACAAAGCTTTTGGTTCTGGGCTTCTTTGCTTTCCTGGAAAGCCAACGGTTGTCACCAGACTTTCTCTGGAGCTGCCCACAGCCTGGTTTCAATACGGCAGACGTTCGACACTAACTCACAACAGAAAGGGGCTAGGAGTGAAAGCTGTTTCTGGATTTCTCCTTCCATGCAAAGTGCTTCTGTCACCAAACAAAGCTTTGGACTGTGCCATTCTGTCTTTGGCTATCTCATCCACGTTCACTTCCAAACTTAGTGGCTGCTGGTATGAGCCCACTCTGAACTGGATACTGTCAAGGTCTTCTCCTAAACCAAAGATGCTAGGACTGAAGACTGTTGCTGGCTCTTGTCTTTTCTATTAAGCCCATTTGTACCCCCACAGAGCCTCGGGTTCTGGGCTTCTTTGACTTACTGGGAAGCCTACGTTTGGCACCAGGCTTTCTGTGGAGCTACCAAGAGACAGCTATCAATATGACAAACGTTCAACTCTAACTCACACCAGTAAGGAGCTAGGACTGAAAGCTGTTGCTGGAATTCTCCTTTCATGCAAAGTGCTTCTGTAGCTAAACAAAGCTTTGGGCTGTGCCATTCTGTGTTTGGCTAGCTCATCCACATTCACCTCCAATTTTTATATCTACCTGTGGGAGACATCTCTCAAATGGAGACTGTCAAGCTCTTCTCCCACACCAAAGATGCTAGGACTGAAGACTGTTGCTGGCTGTTGTCTTCTTTATTAAGCGAGTTTGTATCCCTACAAAGCTTTTGGTTCTTGGCTTCATTGCTTCCCTGGGAAGTCAACTTTTGCCACCAGGCTTTCTCTGGAGCTGCCCATAGTCTGGTTTCAATATGGCAAATGTTCAACTCTAACTCACACCAGAAATGGGCTACGAATGAAAGCTCTTGCTGGATTTCTTCTTTCATGCAAAGTGCTTCTGTAAGCAAACAAAGCTTTGGGCTGTTCCATTCTGTGTTTGGCTACATCGTCCACATTCGCCTCCAATCTTAGTGGCTGCTGGTAGGAGCCATCTCTCAAATGGAAACGGTCAGGGTCTTCTTCCACACCAAAGATGCTAGGACTGAAGACTGTTGCTGGCTCTTGTCTTTTCTGTTAAGCCAATTTGTAGACACACAAAGCCTTGGATTCTGGGATTTCTTGCTTCCCAGGGAATCCAACATTTGCCAACAGGACTTTTCTGTAGCTGCATGGAGCCTGGTTTCAATATGGCAAACGTTCGACTCTAACTCACACCAAAAAATGGCTAGTACTGAAAGCTATTGCAGGATGTCTCCTTCCCTGCCAAGTGCTTCTGTAACCAAACAAAGCATTGAGCTCTGCTGTTCCATGCTACACTAGCTCGTCCATGTTCGCCTTCAATTTTGGTGGCTCTTCATCGGAGCTGTCTCTCAAATGGAAATGGTCAAACCCTTCTCCCACACAAAATATGCTAGGAGTGAAGGCTGTCCCTGGGTCTTATCTTTCCTATGAAGGGCTTTTGTAGCCTCACAAAGCCTGGGCTTCTGGGCTTCTTTGCTTCCCTGGGAAGCCAACGTTTGTCACCAGGGTTTCTCTCGAGCGTCCGACAGCCTGGTTTCAATATGGCAAAAGTTCGACTCCAACTCACCCCAGAAAGGGGCTAGGGCTGAAAGCTGTTGCTGGATTTCTCTCTCCCTGTCAAGTGGTTCTGCAGCGAAACAAAGCCTTGGGCTCTGCTGTTCCATGCTTCGCTAGCTCGTCTGTCTTCGTTTCCAATTTTGGTGGCTGCTGTTCAGAGCCGTCTCTCAAATGGAAACGGTCAAGCTCTTCTCCCACACTAAAGATGATAGCAGGGACGGCCGTTTCTGGGTCTTCTCTTTTCTATGAAGCGATTTTGTAGCCCCAAAAGCCCGGGCTTCTGGGCTTCTTTGCTTCCCGAGGAAACCAACGTTTGCCACCGGGCTTTCTCTGGTTCTGCCCAGAACCTGGTTTCAGGATGGCAGTTGTCAGACTGCAACTCACTCCAGAAAAGGGGCTAGGACTGAAAGCTGTTGCTGGATTTCTCCCTCCCTGCCAAGTGCTTCTGTCGCCAAACAAAGCCTTGGGCTCTGCTTTTCCATGCTTTGCTATCTCGTCCCTGTTCTCCTCCGATTTTCATGGCTGCTGTTTGGTGCCGTCTCTCAAATGGAAATGGTCATACTCTTCTCCCAAACCAAAGGCGCTAGAACTGAAGGCTGTTGCTGGGTCTCATCATTTCTATGAAGCACTTTTAAAGCCCCACAAAGCCTGGGCTTCTGGGCTTCTTTGCTTACCTGGGAAGCCAACCTTTGCCGCCAGGCTTTGTCTGGATCTGCCCAGAGCCTGGTTTCATGATGGCAAATGTTCGACTCCAACTCACAGCAGAAAGGGGCTAGGACTGAATGCTATTTCTGGATTTATCCTTCCCTGCTTAGTGCTTCTGCAGGCAAGCAAAGCCTTGAACTCTGCTGTTCCATGCTTCGATAGCTCGTTTATTTTCTCCTCTGTTTTTCTTGGCTGCCGGTAGGTTCTCTCTGTTAAAATGATACATTCAAGGTCTTAGCCCACAACAAAGATGTTAGGAGTGGAGGTTGTTGCTGTTTCTCCTCTTTTCTATGAAGCAATTTGGTAGCCCCACAATGCCTGGGCTTCTGGGCTTCTTTGCTTCCCAGGGAAGCCAACATTTGCCACCAGGCTTTCTCTGGAGCAGCCCACAGCCTGGTTTCAAGATGGCAAACGATCAACTCTAACTCACCCCAGAAAGGGGATAGGAATGAAAGCTGTTGCTGGATTTCTCCTTCCCTGCCAAGTACTTCTGTAGCCAAACAAAGCCTTGGGCTCTGCTGTTCCATGCTTTGCTAGCTCGTCCATGTTAGCCTCTAATTTTGGTGGCTGCTGGTCAGAGCCGTTTCTTAAATTGGAACAGTCAAGCTCTTTTTCCACACCAAAGAAGCTAGGAGTGAAGGCCATTGCTGGGTCTTATCATTTCTATGAAGCACTTATAAAGCCCCACAAAGCCTTGGCTTCTGGGCTTCTTTGCTTCCCTGGGAAGCCAATGTTGGCCACCAGGCATTCTCTTGTGCTGCCCACAGCCTGGTTTCAACATGGCAAACTTTGGAAACCAACTCACCCCAGAAAGGGGCTAGGAATGAAAGCTGGTGCTGGATGTGTCTCTCCCTGAAAAGCGCTTCTGTACCAAACAAAGGCTTGGGCTCTGCTGTTCCATGCTTCACTAGCTCGTCCATGTTCGCCTCCAATTTTGGTCCTCCTGGTTGGAGCAGTCTCTCAAATGGAAACGGTCGAGCTCTAATACCACGCCAAAGATGCTAGGAGTGAAGGCTGTTGCTGGGTCTTATCTTCTCTATGAAAGGATATTGTAGCCCCACAAAGCCTGGGCTTCTGAGTGTCTTTCCTTCCCTGGGAAGCCAACATTTGCCACCAGGATTTCTCTGGAGCTGCCCACAGCCTGGTTTAGAGACGGCAAATGCTGGAATCCAACTCTCACCAGAAAGGGGCTAGGACTGAAGGCTGTTGCTGGATTTCTCCTTCCCTGCCATGTGCTTCTGTAGCCAAACAAAGCCTTGGGCTCTGCTGTTCCATGATTCGCTGGCTGGTCCATGTTCACCTCCAATTTGGGTGGCTGCCGGTTGGAGCTGTTTCATACTTCTCTCCAAGTCTGTAGCGCTGCACCGGGTTGTTTTTTCCCAAGTGCAGGACCCGACATTTGGTCATATTAAACCTCATCCCATTGGTCTCAGCCCATCGTTTCAGCCTGTCCAAATCTCTTTGGAGGGCTTCTCTGCCTTCTAGCAGATCAACACTTACCCCCAGCTTGGTGTCATCTGCGAACGTACTGAGGGTACATTCAATCCCCTCATCAAGGACATTTATGAAGAGATTCAACAGGACTCGACCCAGCACTGAGCCCTAGGGAACACCACTTGTGACTGGCCTCCAGCTAGAATTTGTTTAACACAACCCTCTGCACCCGAACACCCAGCCAGTTTTCCACCCAAGAGAGGATGACCATGTCAAGGTGAGTACCAGCCATTTCCTGAGCAAGATGCTGTGGGAAACTGTGTCAAAAATTAAACTCCAACTCACACCAGAGAGGGGCTAGGACTGAAAGCTGTTGCTGGATTTCTCCTTCCCTGCCAAGTGCTTCTGTAGCCAAACAAAGCCTTGGGCTCTGCTGTTCCATGCTTCGCTAGCTCGTCCATATTTGCCTATAATTTTGGTGGCTGCTGGTCGGAGCCATCTCTCAAATGGAAACGGTCAAGTTCTTCTCCCACACCAAAGATGCTAGGAGTGAGGGCTGTTGCTGGGTCTTATCTATGAAAGGTTTTTGTAGCCATACAAAGCCTGGGCTTCTGGGCTTCTTTGCTTCCCTGCGAAGTCAACGTTTGCCACCAGGCTTTCTCTGGAGCTGCCCACAGACTGGTTTCATGATGGCAAATGTTCGACTCCAACTCACCCCAGAAATGGGCTAGGACTGAAAGCTGTTTCTAAATTACTCCTTCCCAGCCAAGTGCTTCTGTAGCGAAACAAAGCCTTGGGCTCTGCTGTTCCATGTTTCGCTAACTCGTCCATGTTCGTCTTTAATTTTGGTGGCTGCTGGTCAGCGCCATCTCTCAAATGGAAACGGTGAAGCTCTTCTTCCACACCAAAGATGCTAGGACTGAAGGCTGTTGCGGGTCTTATCTTTCCTATGAATCACTGTTGTAGCCCCACAAAGCCTGGGGTTCTGGGCTTCTTTGCTTCCTTGGGAAGCAAACGTTGGCCACCAAGCTTTCTCTGGAGCTGCTCACAGCCTGATTTCAATATGGCATATGTTCGACTCCAACTCACAGTAGAAAGGGGCTAGGACTAAAAGCTGTTGCTGCATTTCTCCCTCCCTGCCAAGTGCTTCTGTAGCCAAACAAAGACTTGGTCTGTGCTGTTCCATGCTTTGAAATCTCGTCCTTGTTCACCTCCAATTTTGGTGGCTGCTGGTCAAAGTCGTCTCTCAAGTGGAAACGGTCAAGCTCTTTTCCCACACCAAAGTTGCAAAGACTGAAGGCTGTTACTGGGTCTTATCTCTTCTACGAAACGCTTGTGAAGCCGCACAAATCCTGGGGTTTCTGGGCTTCTTTGCTTCCCTGGGAAGCCAACGTTTACCACCAGGCTTTCTCTGGAGCTGCCCACAGCCTGGTTTCAAGATGGTAAACCTCAGGATCCAAATCGCACCAGAAAAGGGATAGGACTGGAAATTGTTCCTGGATTTCTCCCTCCCAGCCAAGTGCTTCTGTAGCCAAACAAAACGTTGGGCTCTGCTGTTCCATGTTTCGCTAGCTCGTCCACGTTCGCCTCCAATTTTGATCATGCTAGTCAGAGCCGTCTCCCAAATGGATACGGTCAAGCTCTTCTCCCACACCAAAGATACTAGGACTGAAGGCTGTTGCTGGGTCTTATCTTTTCTATGTAGTGCTTTTGTAGCACCACAAAGCCTGGGCTTCTGGGCTTCTTTGCCTCCCTGGGAAGCCAACGTTTGCCACCACGCTTTCTCTGGAGCTGCCCACAGCCTGGTTTCAAGATGGCAAACATTTGACCCCAACTCACCCCAGAAAAGGGCTAGGACCCCAAACTCCCCCCAGAAAAGGGCTAGGACTGAAAGCTGTTGCAGGATTTCTCCTTCCCTGCCAAGTGCTTCTGTAGCCAAACAAAGCATTGAGCTCTGCTCTTCCATGCTATGCTAGCTGGTCCATGTTCGCCTTCAATTTTGGTGGCTCTTGGTCGGAGCCGTCTCTCAAATGGAAATGGTCAAGCTCTTCTCCCACACCAAAGATGCTAGGACTGAAAGCTCTTGCTGGATTTCTCTCTCCCTGCAAAGTGCTTCTGTAGCGAAACAAAGCCTTGGGCTCTGCTGCTCCATGCCTCGCTAGCTCGTCCATGTTCGCCTCCAACTTTCGTGGCTACTGGCAAGAGCCGTCTCTCAAATGGAAACCGTCAAGCACTTCTCCCACACCAAAGATGCTAGGAGTGAAGGCTGTTGCTGGGTCTTATCTTTTCTATGAAGCTCTTTTGTAGCCCCACAAAGCCTCGGGTTCTGGGCTTCTTTGCTTCCCTGGGAAGACAACGTTTGCCACCAGGATTTCTCTGGAGCTGCCCACAGCCTGCTTTCAAGATGGCAAACGTTCGACTCCAACTCACCCCAGAAAGGGGTTCGGACTGAAAGCTGTTTCTGGATTTCTCCTTCCTTGGGAAGTGCTTCTGTAGCCAAACAAAGCCTTGGGCTCTGCTGTTCCATGCTCTGTGATCACGTCCATGTTCGTCTCCAATTTTGTTGGCTGCTGGTCGGAGCCATCTCTCAAATGGAAACTGTCTAGCTCTTCTTCCACACCAAAGATGCTAGGAGTGAAGCCTGTTTCTGGGTCTTATCTTTTCTATGAAGCCCTTTTGTAGGCCCTCAAACCATGTGCTTCTGGGCTTCTTTTCTACCCTGGGAAGCTAACGTTTGTCACCAAGCTTTGTCTAGAGCGGCCCACAGCCTGGTTTAAAAAAGGCAAATGTCTTCTGCAACTCATACCAGAAAGGGGCTAGTAGTTAAAGCTGTTGCTGCATTTCTCCTTCCCAGAGAAGTGCATCTGTAAGCAAACAAAGCCTTGGTCTCTGCTGTTCCATGCTTCGCTATATCGTCCATGTTCGCCTCCAGTTTTCGTGGCTGCTGGTCTGAGCCGTCTCTTAAATTGGAACAGTCAAGCACTTTTTCACACCAAAGCCGCTAGCAGTGAATGCCGTTGCGGGGTCTTATCATTTCTACGAAGCACTTTTAAAGCCCCACAAATCCTGGGCTTCTGGGCTTTTTTGCTTCCCTGGGAAGCCAACGTTTTCTACCAGGCTTTGTCTGGAGCTGCCCAGAGCCTGGTTTCAAGATGGCAAACGTTCGACTCCAACTCACACCAGAAAGGGGATAGGACTGAAAGCTGTTGCTGGATTTCTCCTTTACTGCCAAGTGCTTCTGTAGGCAAACAAAGCCTTGGGCTCTGCTGTTCCATGCTTCGCTAGCTCGTGTATGTTCGACTCCAACTTTCGTTGCTGCTGGTCGGAGCCCTCACTCAAATCGAAACGGTCAAGCTCTTTTTCCACACCAATGATGCTAGGAGTGAAGGCTCTTGCTGGGTCTTATCATTTCTATGAAGCATTTTTGTGGCCCTACGAAGTCTGCGGTTTTGGGCTTCTTTGCTTCCTTGGGAAGCCAACGTTTTTATCGCCCAGGCTTCGTCTGGAGCTGCCTACAGCCTGGTTTCAAGATGGCAAACGTTCGACTTCAACTCACACTCGAAAGGGGCTAGGACTGAAAGCTTTTGCTGGATTTCTCCTTCCCTGCTTAGTGCTTCTGCAGCCAAACAAAGCCTTGTGCTCTGCTGTTCCATACTTTTCTATCTCATCCATGTTCAACTCCAATTTTCATGGCTGCTCTTCAGACCCGTCTCTCAAATGGAAACGGTGAAGCTCTTCTCCCACACCAAAGATGCTACGAGTGAAGGCTGTTGCTGGGGCTTATCTTTTCTATGAAGCGCTTTTGTAGCCCCACAAATCGTGGGGTTCTGGGCTTCTTTGCTTCCCTGGGAAGCCAACGTTTGCCACCAGGCTTTCTCTGGAGCTGACCACAGCCTAGTTTCAGACCCGTCTCTCAAATGGAAACGGTGAAGCTCTTCTCCCACACCAAAGATGCTACGAGTGAAGGCTGTTGCTGGGGCTTATCTTTTCTATGAAGCGCTTTTGTAGCCCCACAAATCGTGGGGTTCTGGGCTTCTTTGCTTCCCTGGGAAGCCAACGTTTGCCACCAGGCTTTCTCTGGAGCTGACCACAGCCTAGTTTCAGTGAGGCAATCGTTAGACTCCAAGTCACCCCAGAAAGGGGCAAGGACTGAGAGCTGTTGCTGGATTTCTCCCTCCCTGCCAAGTGCTTCTGTAGCCAAACAAGGCTTTGCGGGCTCGTTCATGTTCGCCTCCAATTTTCATGGCTGCCGGTTGGCGCCGTCTCTGAAATCGAAAGAGTCAACTTCTTCGCCCACAACAAAGATGCTAGGAGTGAAGGCTGTTGCTGGGTCTTATCTTTTCTATGAATCACTTTTGTAGCCCCACAAAGCCTGGGCTTCTGGGCTTCTTTACTTCCTTGGGAAGCCAACGTTTGCCACCAGGATTTCTCTGGAGCTGCCCACAGCCTAGTTTCAATGAGGCAATCGTTAGACTCCAAGTCACCCCAGAAAGGGGCAAGGACTGAGAGCTGTTGCTGGATTTCTCCCTCCCTGCCAAGTGCTTCTGTCGCCAAACAAAGCCTTGGGCTCTGCTTTTCAGTGCTTTGCTAGCTTATCCATGCTCGCCTCCAATTTTGGTCCTGCTAGTAAGAGCCGTCTCCCAAATGGATACGGTCAAGCTCTTCTCCCACGCCAAAGATGCTAGGAGTGAAGGCTGTTGCTGGGTCTTATTTTTTCTCTGAAGTGCTTTTGTAGTCCCACAAAGAATGGGCTTCTGGGCTTCTTTGCTTCCCTGCGAAGTCAACGTTTGCCACCAGGCTTTCTCTGGAGCTGCCCACATCCTGGTTTCAAGATGGGAGATGTTCAACTCACACTCACACCAGAAAGGGGCGAGGGCTGAAAGCGTTTTTTGGATTTCTCCTTCTCTGCCAAGTACTTCTGTAGCCAAACAAAGCCTTGGGCTCTGCTGTTCCATGCTTTGCTAGCTTGTCCATATTTGCCTCCAATTTTGCTGGCTGCTGGTCGGAGCCGTCTCTCAAATGG
>NW_010202830.1:0-13912 GCF_000695765.1 Mesitornis unicolor | reverse complement strand
GGGCACAACATCTGCCAGCCTCCAGTTAAGTGGCACTTCACTTGAATCCATCAAATCAAAACGTGCCCATGCCTGCAGTACTTTGCAGGCCAATGCTTAACCAACTGTACACTTTTTTTTTTCCAAGCCCCCCATTGCATGCTCCACACAACCCTTTCTGTTGCAAAGCTGAGTGCTGCACCCATCTAAATGGGCCAGATTATTCATGGCAATTGAGGTTATTCACTGTCTTCTGGGCTATCTGGCCTCTGTATTTCAATGACAACTGCTGTGGGGCTGCTATGGCATTCATAGAGATGGTTTTGAAGTGATGCATCATGAAAGCAAGTGTCCGATGTAGTATCAAGACACCACCATTCTTACTGCTTGAGCTTGGCTGCTGTGTGCATGTTATGTCAGAAATCAGAGGTATTAAAAATTAAATAAGCCTTCTCTAAATAAGGCATTCTGGATATCCGACTGCCTGTAGAACATGAGACCTTATCTGCATCTTTGAGCATGTGAATTTGAATTACTTCTAAACCATAGTAACTTCATTAATTTGAATCAGAATCACATCTTGGATAAACTCATGCAAACAAATTCAGCAATGCCTGAATGTTTATCATCTATAGAGGATTTTTTTAATAGACGAGAGTAGATCCACTCATTCATTTGTCATTTAGTAATACAGACTTTAAAGGGCAACATAAACAAAGTCTCTTTGCCAAGAAAAGACCTTTTAGTATGGATTGTGGAATACAACACACTGAGCTGAAAATTGCATTACCTATACTTTTAATTGATAGGTGGAAAGCCATTGCTATCTCTGTTTCTCATTGCATGGTCCTGATGGATCATGATAACTCAGTCACTACAGAGTAAATGAAGCAGCACTGCCAGAGGCTGGATCCCAGGTGAAGAAATCGGTACCTACAATCACACTCCTGTAGCACAGGCTTCGATAAATGCCATCATAGTTGTGCAGAAGGAATTGTAGGGAGCTGTTTTATTTTGTTTGTTACCTACAAGAATGTCAGTGATTCAATATTGTAGCTAGCCTGTCTGGACAATTGGTTTATCTTGCTGAAATGATGTAGAATAGTCCAAATGGGATGGTGAGTAGTATGCCATGCATACAAATAACTGCCCACTGAATACAAGGGCTATTTGCAAACATGTGGGACTTTCTGATAAGTCTTTAGATGTCTTTATTCCAATATAACTTACTTTGGCATTTAGGATCAACAGGCTTTTCTATTGAAGTGGATATTTTTTAGTTCTCAACTGTCACAAAGGGGCTGAGTTGTTGACTTCTGTGTGATAGAAAAATGAGTGCAATAGTGTAGATGACCTAGTTAGTAGGATACTCCTTGTTCTTTAAGCATGATCAACATCATAGTTTACAAGCAAATGTTCATTAATATTAATATAGCCTCACTTCAACTCCTGTGAAGTAGGAAAGTTTGAACCCTACCTCACACAAGTGATTCTAAATAGTTTCACCTCCTTTCACTTACTCCAGGTTCCTCTATTCTTTGATGCCTTGTTATTCTACCTTTCATCTTCATTTTGTCTGCAGTTTATCTATAATTCCAGGCTTGTTAATCTGATAGTTGAGAATACAGTATGCTACTGAAAAGAAACAAATATGTAAATATATGGTTTAATTCTTCATTTATCACATATTAAACACTGTATGGATATTGTATTTTTAGTACTTTTGATTTTATTTCTAAATTAATTGGGCATTACACTGGCAGGTCAGTCAAAATAAACTCCATTGTGCACATTTTAGTAAAAAATACTTTAATGTTGAAGATTATGTTTCATAAGAATACCTCAGAATACCTCACTATGGAATCCTAACATGGTGTTAACAAAGCTCTTATTCTATGCAGGTACAAACAGGCTGTATTTTACACCCAGACATAAATGTAAAGACATGTATTAAAGATATTAGCAAAAGGTGTGTATATATGTACAGATATGAAAAATATCTTTTTACCTATACATATTTTACAATATATTTTTTACTTATTTTTATGTATGGTATATATTATGGGTACTATAGAATAATAGACATATTAAATACAGAAGCAAACTTATATACAGATCACACACCTTATGCATATGTATATACCTATATATTAACATAAGTATCACTTTTCTATTGTTGTCAATTAGAATTTATAGTGATGATGTTGATAGTCCCTTAACAAATAAGACATGACAGGCTTTGCAGTTTTGGGCAATTATAGTACACCTCAGGTGGTGCTAGCTGGCACTAAGTCAAATGCCCATAATCACACAAGAACTCTAATAGTCTCTCTGCAATGGTTTAGTTTGAACGTCTTGTTGCTATTTTGAAACACTGTGTGATGCATAAAAACAAGGAATAGAAGTGATTCTGTACAGATGTATTGAGGATGTGGTCATGGGAATGAAATTAATGTCAAACAGTCAAAAAAAGGTTCAAATGTGTTCTGAGATGTCAGTTTTACAGTTAATTATAGCAGTATTCACAAATGTCACTGTAGTTTATACCTTTAAATGTGAACCGTGCAATGGAATAAAAGTTCTGAAAAGCAGATTATTTTGTTTCTTTACAGGTAAGAAATTCAGACAAGGTTTGGAAGAGCTCTTTTATCAGATCAAAATAGCTGTAAAGCCAGCACCAATCAGGTAGAAACCCTATACGATTCTTTTTTCAGTTTATGAACATGATGTTTCTGGACCAAGTGTCTCTACACTACTTTGGAAGGCCACTGCTTTGAAAAAGTACTTTAAAGTGACTTTGCAAAATGCAAAACTGTCCAGGACAATTCTGATATGGGTTTACATTCTTTGGAATTTTGGTAAATATTCTGGGGAAAAAAATCATGCATTATACAGACCCATTTCCACAAAAGGACTTCAAAACCTAAAGCAGGATCTCAGCAGGATGGAGATGGCTGCAAACTGACCTAGAGCTTAAACCTCAGAATCCCTCACAAAGTGTGTCAGTGCTCACTTTCACAGATAATACACTTATTCATGCCCAGGAATGTATCAGTATAGCAAAGCTGTGTAAGGAAGGACTGACCTTGTCTTTAGGTTGAAGAAATCCAGGAACATCTGCAATTCCTTCTGATGCTGACCTTTTCTCCTGTGAGAAGTGGGTTTAGGTATCACATTCAACTCATAAACTGGAAGCTGTGCCAGTTTTTATAGAAAAGTGAGTTTCTTTAAGTCATAGAGTGGGACCACTCCCTTATAAGTAGTAACCTGTGCTACAGACTGATAGCCAAAGATCATGCTAAGTTTGGTTTCTAATAAATCATCAGCTATGCCTTCCTCCACCTGAGTGCCCTAACTGCTGGGCTGCAGCCCTGAAAGCAGTGACCCCTGGGTCCTCTCCTTTAGAGACAGAAGCATTTCCTGTCCCACAACATCATTTCAGTACATAGGTCAAATCTCCTCATGGCCCTGTAGCTCCTGCTCATGGGTAACAGATCACTACACTTTCTTAGGGAAACAGCTGTATTCTGAAGTCCAGCCATAATACTGTGTATAAAACACACCAATGAAATAGTGAATTAGAACTAGGCCAACAAAGATATCAATCAAAAGAGTTATTAAGTGCCAATTACTTTGTTTGGTAATTAACTAACACCTGATGAATTTCCTCATAGCTGTTTCCTTTACAGCCAATTAAATGCTTCAACAGACCTTCCATGTTTAATAAACTAATAAGAATGATTCATTTATAGCGTATGCATTTTTGAATAATTATCAAGCAGCTGTTCTTATCTTCAGTATTTTTATTAAACCTCAGCAATCAGTTTTAACAATAATTTAGTATTTAAAATGCATGATCTTGAAAACTTAGTTTTATTAATTTTTGTTGTTTCTTTCGAATAATTTCATTTTGGTACGCACCATTTGTGATTTGTCAACACACACAGATTTTAATTTTAGTTGCTGGTAATAAGTTATTAAAACTTTAAATTCCATTGTCCTGCAATGTAATTATTTTCTTATCTGTAAAATGTTACGATTTAGTTAAGTATCAGACACAAACACCACAAAAATGATATCGATTCTGCACACACGTTTATCTTGTCTAGTATTATTCTCTAACAGTGGTCATGAACAGGCACCTAGAGAGAAACCTATGTTCCATGTGAAATATGAATCCATGCCATCCTGTATCAGCCTTTCTTTGGGACTCCACTCCCCTACCACTCTTTGTTATGTGTTTCTGTCCTTGATTTGGAAGGGGCAGTGTACTGTTGGTCTCGAGCCATTTTCTTCTTGCCACATGTGAGCCAGCAGATCTCTGCCCTTTCCTCCTGCAGCCTTTGCTATTCCAGGTTGAACACACCAAGCCTGCCCAGCTAGCCAAAATACCACTTTGCACATCACCCTCATAAAATGCAAAGACATGTCCTGCGCATACCTCGGTTTCCATGATTGTGAAGGGAGAACAATTGTACTACTCAACCTTTTCCTTTCCAAGCACTTTGATATATGTATATATGAAAGCATACTAATTTGCTCCAATTACACTTTCAAATGCAAAATTATTATTATTACTGCTAAAATTAAAACAATGAGGTTTACTTTATTTCTACTTCTTTAGCTTGTTTGATTAGTATGGTAATAAGAAAGCATTTAATATAGATTCATGTAGTAGATGTCTTAGAACTAATATTTTAATTGCTAGTCTGGCAAATAAATTGCTGTGCAAAGCATGAAAAAGGGTACAAAATATTTTTTTGTGTTAGGGTAGATACAGGATCATAACATCAAACAATAAAGAATGCATGTTTGCTTTTTTCAGAACAAACCCTGTAGATTTCCTAGAACGGAAAATGAATGTATGAGTGCTTTTTGTACTTCCCGCTGGTAAATGGTAGTTTTCTGTGGATCCTCTGAGGAGGATGCTAAATAAATAAATAAGAGGAAATTAAGTCAGAAATAGGTCAGCTCAGGTTCCTATCTTAATAAAGTCAAATTGATTTGGATAATGTGTTTTTCTTCTTGCTAGACAATCAGTGCTGTGCAGTCTGTGATTTGTCCTCTGAAAGAAGGACCACTAACAGGAGCCCATCAGGTCATCGCCAATATGTTAGCAGAGAGGTTCAGTGCTGGGAGCTAACCTGAGCTGACATGAGAACAGCTGTGTGTCTCAACAAGTGGATGGCATGTACAGACTGTCTTGAGCACGGACAAAACCCCAGGCTTTATGAATTTCTAATTGGATGGTGTATTAATCTTGTGTATAGACATGCAAGATAACAAATAGCAACACACACTTGAAAGCACTTGCTGAGATGAGGAATGAAGGTATGACTGACAGAAGCTAGAGCCAAAAAATAATTTCAGTTTTCATTATTTTTTTCTTTTTCCCTAAGTGAACTATGTAATGATGCAGAAAGATTAATTAAGTTAATGCGCTGTCTCCAGGACTTTTCTCATACTGCAGACGCCAGTTTGTCCTTCACTATACAATATAGGATTTCAAGGATGTTATGTTATAGGAGCTACCCAGTCCTTGTTAGCCTAGCAAATCTACCATTCTTAAAAAATTTATTTTCATTTTGACAGCAAATTGTTTTTTATGATTTACTAAATAAATGCTTGAATGAAATATGCTCTTTAGTGTAACTGCCAGGTTTTAAATGCAAATTTAGTACAGCAGGAACAGAATAGTTATGGCTTGTTTTCTACTGAAAAGGCTTCAAACACTCTTAATGTCATATAACTATTGTATTAAGTTCATATAATGATAAAAATTATGCATATAATTTGTCAGCATACTAAATTTGGACCTTGTATTGTTAATAAAAAAATATAGGAACCTTCAGGAGAAAATTCATCCCATCCACCTTTAACGGGTATCTTTAAATGATACTTAAGTCTCCATGCCATGAACATGCCCACTTTCTTTGTTATGCATATGAATGGGCTTGGCCTAGACAAATAGCTCAGAGGAAAATATCTTTCAGACATTTGAGATCAGATGAATTGGGTCTCATTTGGTCTTTTTAACTTTGCGAAGTTAAAGGACTGATCTTCTGGCAAGACCAGTTTAAGAAATGAGTGAAGATGAAACTCTTGGACTGACTAGTCTTTCTGCTAGTATGGTTTTTTTGTCTCCCTCAGAGACATGACGCTTTATTGAAGAGAATTCCCCAGGTGTCGATGTAAATAATCACTTTACTAGTAAGTTTACCTCTGCAGGAACAATGACAAAAGGAATCAAAAAGGCCAAGCTTCCCATTCTTCATTTCTTCTGTCCTTTGAAGGGAACAAGAGGGCAAAGGTCTTATGAAGAGCAAACTTCTGTCTCTCTTTGATCATCACAGGGTACATAGAGAGAGGTTTTTTCTGTACATGTGGAACAACTCAAGGAAAGGAGCTCAAAAGAATTGTTCCTTATTTTGTGATATTTTAAAATCCACCGCAAAACCAGGTCAGTTTTTTTTCTGTATATATTTCCACTTCATAATAAATGAAGAATGAAATGTCTGTACAGGAAGATTTCAATCAAATCTTTATAGTAGACTAGATACTGATTGTATATATTAATATAAAGATTGATGGAGTAAAACAGCTTAATAATTTTGCTTTTTATTTATTATTTCCTTATATCCTGCTGTTATGCATGTTTGACATTACAGGAAAAGTGGGGGATATCTAAAGCAGATATTTATACCATTTTACGCTTTGTAAAAAATATTGCCACTACTGATTTTGATACTTCATGGGAAATTGGTAGAAATCCATTAGAAACCCCATTGAATCCTGCAGTGCATAGAGGTCTAACAAATCAGATTCTCAAATTACTACTTTGGGGAAACCTTACTTAAGAAGTTAATAAAACTGAATGTCAACAGCACTGAACAGTAGGCTAGCTACAATAGGAGCCCTGAGTTTCTTACACATTTTCTCTAATCAAAAGAAGCCAATTATTTTTAAAGTTGTGCAAAATGTCATCTAACTGGCTGCCTAAAAGTTGTGTGGACTGAGAGAGTTGTAAAATTAATCAAAGTCCTGTTTTTAAAAAAATACATAGGATGTAATTGTTATTTTCCCTGGGCAATGAAGCTCAAATCCTTCTTCATTTTTAGGGCCCAGAGTAGGGAGTTAGAGAGACGAAAAGATGCTTGCAGTTCTATACATAGAAACACTCAAAGGAATTTCCTTGTCTTGTGTAGCCAGTTGAGTAAACTGGGAAGGAAACATACACCCCATGATTCCTCATCTCCCAATCATCCAGACTGAGGACTCATGCAGACAGACCCAAGAATCACAGTTTCTTCCATGTCAGACATAAGAAAGAGTAGGTTTAAGCTCAGATCTTGCCTCAAGTTGGAGTGAAGGTGCAACAGTGCTTCAGTCCTCCAATTCAGAGCCTGACTTCCACATTCACTCAAGGGCACTTCAAAAGCATGGGAATGCCAACAGCCATCAGTATTTGTCTGATAGTAATCTTAATCATAGGCTGTTATTTCAGGACCTCAGTGAAGACTATGCATGGTTTTGTTTGCTTTCATACATGCATGTGCGCACATACACACAGTCTGTTAATTCTTTGTTCTAGGTTTTTCCCAGCAAGATTAAAGAAGCCTCTCCATTATTATGTGATCTTACTTCTCTACTCTTCCACCATTTTTAGTAGCAAAATAATAAATCACAAAACATAGAACAATGTCATCTTAGCCTAAAAAACTGCTTTAAGAACCAAAACTTCAACTTAGACCAATATGAGTGTTTTGTGTTTCCCATGAACATTAGCTATTGCAGTAATGAAAGAATTTGCAAACCTCACAATTTCTGTAACAAAAGAAAACATATTTTTTAATGAAGTTACTTAATATTTATTAGAAATAACTGACTTTTTAGCATTTAAAATAGCAATGACTTTTACCCTTCATTAACAACAATCCCTTGAAAGGCTGTCCATAATGATTGCAGTGAAATTCATCATCATAAGAAACAACAGGTGGGAAGCACAGTTGTGCAGTAAGAAGAAAAATGGGTTTAGGCCTTTGCACCATTTAATATCTTTGTTTGTTATTTTCTCCAGCATATGTTTAACTTGAATGTTTTATGATTGCACAAGATATTTTATAGCACAGAACTTTGCAAAGCCTTGCAGATTACTGAGATGAAATGAGTTTCACTTAAGAATATCGAATATGAGACACAGTGAAAAATCATTCTCTCCCTATTTAATCTTTTTTTTTTTCTCTGTGTACTCTGTTCATTTCAGGGTTGTTTTGTTGTTTTTTTTTCCTTCTGTATCACAGGCCTGTTTCTCTAAGCAGCAGTGCAAGTCTGTATGAACTTGTTTATTCTCACTTTCATGAAGAGAATGATATAAACTTCAAATTCTCCTTCTTTCTTATGCCACTAGAATCAAAAGCTCTCTTAATTTCCATTGTTACTTAATGGCTTTGGTTTGTCATCTGCCTTCCTTCGGTGCAGTAAGTGTTCTTTTGCCTGACATTTCATTTGGGCTATTTAAACTTTTACTGAATGAATTATTACAGAACAATGAGGTTTCCAAAGTTACTGTGTGGTGTGACAGCTGTGTGGTGGGTTCTAGACAGACCTGTGGATGTGATGATTTTGTAACAGGATTGTCTTCCTATGTTACTGGGACTAGAAAAAAGAGTTCAGCTTTCAAATTCAGCCTGCAAAAAGGCTATGTAATGACACACCAAATAGGGGAAACAAATGGGGGAAAAAAAAAGTTTCCCTCATGCAGTGAAAATGGAAACATCCCACATCATCAGTCTCTGCACTCCATGGGATTACATGGTCCTGTGTCCAATGAAAAGGTGGGGTAGGTGTCTAAGTTGTTTGCTTCTTTGTTACTTTCCAATTGCTTAAGGTTTTTTCATTTTTCAGGAGAGGAATTCCACCTTTTTCAGATTGTAAGAAATGAAATGAAATGAAACTCACTGAACCTGCAGAGTGCAAGCAATAGTTTCTGTGGCAGCAATCCCCATTTGACAGCTCTCAGAACTCAGCTTTGCCTCCTATGACTTATTTACCGTTTCAGTAGTGTGGATAGCAGAGGTGAGATCAGTAAGTTGTGTAATGATCACTCATGATATAAAGCATAGAAATACAAGTATCAGAAAAGTTTATGTATGCAACAAAAGGGGAAAAATAATTAAAATAACATTCAGACGATAGTTTTATTGAGTCATTCCATAAAGGACTGGTTGTCCTGGTTTGAGCTAAATAGAACTAATTTTTTCTATTTAGTGATTTTACTTTTCAGCTCAGTCTCTTTTAAGTGACTGAACTTGCTGAAAACTAGCAGCATGTTTTTCCCAAACAGTGCTGCTGAAGATATGCTCAAGGTCAGTTTTCTCACCATAGGTGCCGTGTCTGCGACTACAGGGGGGGAAGCGTACCCAAAACAGACCAACGAGGTATTCCATCCCACATACGTCATACTCGGTATAAAAACCGAGAGATCATGAGAGTCTCGTTCCTTTTTTTCTTCCATCTTGGAGCCCTTCCATGCCGGACCCTTCCGTCCATCTCTCGATCCTGTAGAGGCCAAGGCCTGAGCAGAACTCTGCTGGTTCATCTGCCACTGATCCTGATTTGTGTGTTCTGCATCCTGCTCCCACCTGCTGCTGAGTTTGGTCTGGGACTTTTCCAGTGCCCTGCTCTGCGGAGCCTTTGGTGATGCATTCATCATTGGGGGGAGGGTGGGGGGAGGATTTTATATTGGGTTTGTATATATTTGTACATATATGTATAGATTTCATTATTTTTCCTATTTACAATATTATCCTGTAGTATTAATATTATTGTTTCATTAAATCTGTTAGTTTATTTTCCAACCTGTAAAGTCTCTCTCCCTTATTCTCCTTTCTCTTCCCTTCTGGGGAGGGGAGAGGGGTTAATAGAGAGCATATGTCCAGGATTTAGTGGCCAGCCCAGCCCTAAACCACGACACTGGTAAATTGGTGAACAGGCTATAACACATGCTGCTCAAATAACAGTTTTGTTGATTTGAACCATTATGTTTATATTTACTTAAAATAAAAATAGTGATTGACAGACTTAATTTTCTGTTTTCCCCTCTTTAAATTATGTTTTCATTCTGTACCTAAGGCAAGCACCTGCTTACTTGCACTGTTTTCTTTAATCCTACAAGTTTGTATGCCAGAATTACATGTACCATCTCATAAGAAATACATATAGCCTGTGGTTTTGTACATACTTGAGATGGTCTGTGCATGCCATCCACTTGTTGGGACCCACAGCTGTTTTCATGTCAGCTCAGGTTAGCTCCCAGCACTGAACCTCTCTGCTAAAGATTGACGATGACCTGATGGGCTCCTGTTAGTGATCCTTCTTTCAGAGGACAAATAGCTGTATGCAGCTATTTTGTTTTCTTTTTTGTTTTCTTTTTTTTTTAGGAGGTGGAGACAGGGACATGACGACAGATATTATCAAATGCAATCTGATAAATCTAGCAATCTGAGCTGAACTTATTCAGAGCTAGTTGCCTCTTAAATATTTAAAGTTTCTTCAGGTACTTTCTAGAGCAAATGAAAATAGATATTTACAGGTGGTAAATAGTGTTTCATTGGTGTTTTCCAACAAGTAGGAGGAATCAGTCTAATTAGTGAATTGTATTATAGACTAAAAGAATACTGATATTAATTATAAAGAAGACTCCACATAAGCATTTAACTTTTGATGATTACAAAGTCCTCATTAAATGACAATATTGGTTATTACGAAAACTGCAAAGAAATGATATGCTGATACAATATAAAAACCACTGTGGTAATTTCAAAATACCTCTAGCTTTATTTATTTTGTGGGCTTTTATTTGTTTTTGATTTTGTTTTTGCTTTTGCTTTTGCTTTTGTTTTTTTTTTGTTTGTTTGTGGTGTTGTTGTTTTTATTTTTGTTTTTGTTTTTGAGAATTTCATGATGGGAGTTATATGGAGAAGGGGTGAATTACACACTCCCATCACAGAATACACCAACAAACCATCAAGTTACAAATGATGGTATAACATTGATAACTACCTACCTAATCATCATCTTTGCAAAGGAATTCAGCACAGGCATCCATAGATCACCAGTATCATCTTCATTTACTAGAGATATGTATTTCAAAAGCTATTAGAAGCTCTAGCATAAGATAAAAAAAATCATGCTAGTCTTGAAAGAATAAAATTTTGGCGTTACTAATATGCTAATGTAAAGTCCCAAGTCATGCACTAAAACCAGAATGAATTATGAGTCAATTGACTGAGGAGCCCAGTTCTATTTTTTGCAGAGTATTTAGGTGCCTGTGAAAACATTTTATATTGTGAGGCTACTCAGTGGTGTCAGTCAGGCTCAGGATTCCTTTAAGAATTGTGTGTTTGGTGTAAGTGAGTTATCTGGGATACTTCATGTTCAAAGGCATCTCAAAAGGGTAATTCACAGTGAGGCAATGACTGAGGTCTGTGAGCTACTGAAGGTCTCCATCATCATTGACTCTAAAGAAAAAATTAGCTTTATTTAAAGAAAAATAAGTCCAGCACTAGATCCTGAGGCAGGTCGGGTAGGTGAGACCGATGAGACTGTCTGTTGTCACTGGCATCAGTTGGTGACATGTTTTCCATTTTAAATTACAGGATCTAGGCTACTGTCTATAGCAGTTATGAATACATATTCTTTGAAATACCAGCTACTCATTACTGAATAATAGGGTGTTATGAACAGTCTTTTGTTATTTTCTTTATCTAACACTCTTATAAGATAATGAAATATGCTCTCTATCTCCTGTTTGGGTTTTCTTAATTTGGATAGTTATAGGAAAAATAAATACCTCAAGAGTGTTGCTAAAAATAGAAAACAACTTTCTGATAACTCTGCTCAGATTTAAGTACAGACATATTTCACACATTCATAGACATAGCCTATATAAATAGGTACATCTTTCATTCATTGCTCTTTGAAGTTTATCACCAGAAAAGAAATTGTTACATGCAGATGCTTCATTCTGATTCCTGATGTTTAATCAACCCGTACTGTCTTTGGAGATATATTTGTGATTTTTCACAGAAAGTTTAATTACAATGAAAATTCTAGACTGGATTGAAAAATTAATGACAGGAAAAAATTGTATTTTGGTACTTAGTATCATCTTTGATATTTCAAGAGATGGAGAGAGTTGTAAAGGATTTGAAAGCTGGTTGAAGAAGTCCCTAGCTGTGCTGATTCCAAGGAACTGATTGAATGGCTAACTTCTATCTTCTACCTATTATCTTTGCAGAATATTCACTTTGCTTTTGGCTTTGTGTTTATCTGTTTGCTTCAGGCAAAATTAGATTACTGACCTCATCACTTGAAGTATTGTTTTATTTTCAGTACAAAGCAGTTAGATCAAAATCATATAAGGGATTGGCAATGAAGTTGACCTTGGGAGAATTTTATTTTTCATTTGTTTTTTTAATTTTCTTTTCCTTGTTTGGTGGCACAGTTTTACTATGTTATGGGATATATATGTTCTTTAGTCTCACAAGGGCCAGTTTATAAAAAATTAAAATTGCGTCAAAAAATAATAACTGACCACTGGTGGGTTTTTTTGGTTTTCACAAATATTTCACCTAATTTTAATGATATGAGTATTTGTGGAAAGTGAATTTAAAATCTCAACATACAAAATCCACAGAAACCAGCTTCTAAATTCCTACATGTCAAGGAGCGATGCCAAAAGGGCATGAAAAATCATCTAGGCAAAAAATAAAAACAATCCATTAATAACTAGTGCATCCAATGCAAAATATGTTATATAGCCTGAAAACTCAAAAATAACATTGAATTCACATTACAAAATAAGTTGAAAATATATCCTGCAACATTAACAGAATAACTGTAATTAGTGTGAAGCATTAATTTATATAAGGATACTCCACAATATCCTTATTGATATGTTAAATGAGTTGTTCACAATAGTACCTATGAATTGCATTTTGAGCATAGGCCCAAGCCTGTAGTATAATCCAAATTTGTTTCATATTAACACAGTATGGGAGCGAATCCAAGTTAGATACAGGCATTATGGCTGAGAAACAAACATGTGTCCTTGCTAATCATTGGTACAGAGTCAAACAAGCAGCTTCCAGAAAATTTCCATCAGTTAATCAATCTGTTCTCGCAGCAATATCTGTCCTTGGTGAAGACAGAGAAATCATTCAAAAACCCCTTGCTAGGGAAGCCCAAATATCACAGGAAGGATTTGCTGGCATCCTGATCATCTCAGGCTGCTTTTGGCTGACTGGACAGGAATGTCATATGGTGGCATCACATGGCCAGCTCATTGAGTAAGGTAGAAGTCAATGAGTGCATCACATAGCATCACTGTTTAGTATAACAGCAGGACATACAATCTTGTAATAAGTTATATGAAGCAACTGAAGCCAGTGAGAACCATAAGGGTTAAACGGCATTAATAAGTAGAATGCTCATACCTGTCTCTTCAGGAAATGTTTCATTAGTAAGCCTCAGACAAGTTTTCAAAGGTACCTATCCTGCATTTGCCTCTTTCTCAGACTTTTGCAACATCAGCATAAGCCCAACCTATAAAGCTGATGGGCACTAAAAGGAATGGAGAATTATACAGCTGTGATTCCATGCAAACAGCTGCAATGTTACTGCCACATTACAAACAAGGGTATATAAACCTTCAGACTAGGAGGTTTTTGAGACTGTTCAAAATTGTACTTGGTCAAGCCTCTTGATATTTTTTCTTGTATTTTAAATACAGGCTTCTACATTTAGCATTGAGACTCTGACCTCAACCTTGCTTCTTGCTACTTTATTTCATTACAGTCTTTTTCTATGTTCTTTCATTTCCTCAGAAAAATTATTATGCTAATTATCCTGCACTTGGGAAACAACAACCCGG
>NW_010202829.1:0-16371 GCF_000695765.1 Mesitornis unicolor | reverse complement strand
CTCTCTCTGACCCTTAAACAGAGACACCTTCACTGGAGGCCTTTTGACCAATGGAGCTCTGACCTCTTTGATACCAAATGTGAGTACAACAGGCTCTTTCAAGGTAGTTTTATAGCAAGCATTTGAATGTGTGTGATGTGCAGCTGTTATAACCAAAAGGGATATTTTAATTTCATCTGATTTTGTTTGCCATTTCTACATAGATTTCATAGTTTTCCTCATTTAAAGAGACTTAGCATGGTATTTCAAGGGATATAATTTGCAGTAGTATTTTAAATGGTCATGCTAAATGATATTTACAATTTCATAACCTAGACACTATTGAGCAGCTGTTCATCCAAGGAGAAATACAATAAGAAGTTGTATGTTTTAGGTACAATAAAGACAAACCATAGATCTGACGTTCAATCACCTTGAAATCCAGTTCACGTATTCAGCTTCATTATGCTGATTTTAGGGTAGGTTATGGAATGTAAGAATGCAATTACTCAATTAGGATTTACCCAGAATGTGATCTTTTCTTGAGAGATTTCAGCTTATGGATGCAAACACCTGCAGGTATTTCTAAAGGTTCACTACCTGTACTTTTTGTGACCAAAGTCTGTATAAAAAAAACAATGTTTAATACACTCCAGTTTCATTGTAGTCTTGTAAAACCCTATATACAAAAGATGAAATTGTTTTTGTAAATTTATGTCTTTGTTGAATAAATATGTGGAATGATAAAAGTAATCTTTTCATATGGATATGTGTTTAAAGTTTGTGCTTCATTTGTTAGGACTTGTATACTGGTAAAAGCTTTTTCTTTGAGAGAAATAAGCAGAGATACTTAGAAGCCCCCAAAGAATGCTGTGGAAAGTATTTGTAAATTAATATTTTCTATAATAGCTCCTCCTTTTCTTGTTATTAGCTTTCTGGAAATGTGTTTCAGTTTTCCTTGGTGTTGTGGTTTAAACCCAACCAGGAACTAAGCCCTACACAGCTGCTCACTCACTCTTACCTGTAGGGATGGGAGAGAGAATCAGAAGAGTAAAAGTGAGAAAACTCATGGGTTGAGTTGGACACAGTTTAATAAGTAAAGTAAAGTAAAAGCAAAATAAAGAATTTTTTCACTAATTCCCATTGACAGGCAGGTGTAATGGTTTCTTGAGTAGACAAACACTATAACTACAAATACCCCCCACCTTACCCCTTCTTCCTCCCACAGCTTTATATGCTGAGTATGATGTCATATGGTATGGGATAACCCATTAGTCAATGGGGATCAGCTGTCCCAGCTTTGACATCTTTCAGCTTCTTGTGCACCCTCAGCCTATTCACTGATGGGGTGGTGTGAGAAGCAGAAAAGGCGTTGACTCTGTGTAAGTGTTGCAAAAATGGGGAAAAGAAATCCAGTCGTGTGAGGCCTGCACCGAATATGCAACATATGCAACAGACACAAATCGGGAAACAAATAGTAATCGTTTATTTACAGCAACATTTACAGGTTCTTTTGTACTGCTGGTGATAAATTAAAAAGCTACAGGTACACTAAAGGTTTTATAACTAATATAATACCAACAACAACGCACTATGAAACACACAAACACTACCACCACCACCAACTTGCCCACAGTGAGCCTGGCTGCCTGGCAAATAGACAAGCCTGTTTGAACAGAAATACAGTGGAGCAAAACCAATACACTCAGGGAAACCTAGAAATTAACCTGAGGAGATATATAAAATATACTCAGGGAATATGAAACTGAGGTAAAATACAAAATACACTCAGGGAATATGAACCTGAGGAGAAAATATATCACTCAGCATTAGCTGAGATAAATAATCTTACCCACAAGGTGACCCAAGTGGTGGAGATGGAGAGGGAGCGAATTCGTCAGTCCATTCAGTTCAACAGTATAGTTCCGAGTTCATCCTGTCCCCCCAAATAAGGTCTCCCACGTGAGTTACTTTGGCCAGCATTCCGACCAAGGGAGAAGGTTCTCATCACTCCATGGCTGGAGAAGTAACTCCCCCCTTCTAGCATGAATCCTAGGGTTTTTATCCCCTGATGTACATGACAGCAGGCAGGAGGATGTCTGAGTGGATTAGACCACCTGGGGTGTTTGTCTTTAGTTATTACTCAAATTTCTGCATTACATCACCAGGGCATACATCTGAGTGGGGATGACTTATAGACAATCTTATCAGTTATGTTAATGTCACGAAGTCCGTTAATTCACACCTGCATGGGTAGAGGTAATGGCTCCTTTGTTTGGGGCGGAAAGAAATGGACTGGGACCATGAAGCCTCCGCCTCATCTCACACTCCTCTAGGCATCCAGATAACACCAGATATGGATCTAGTGATGGTTGCCACCTCGCCCAGTGCTTGTCACCTCACCCAGTGCTTGCCACCTCGCCCAGTGCTGAGTTTCATGCTTCCAGGCATGCAGTTACCTGGTGTACCTGACTTGGACTTTGTGACTAACTTTTTTTCTCTCTCTCTACAGTAAGCACTACTCAGGAATAACTAAAATGTCCCTGTATTATATACACTGTTTCCAGCATAGCCCCATACTAGCTACTGTGAAGAAAATTAACTCTACCCCAGCCAAAAGCAACACAATTGGATAGATTCCTTGCTAACAGTTATACCCTATTTTAAAGTTATTAAATAGTTTTTAATTTTCAGTATATGAACAGTTATCTTCCAAGTATTGGAAGTGCTCTACTCTAGAGAGTGTGTAGATAGGACAAGTTATTTGGGAAAGTGTCTGTCTTTGTAATGAGTTTCTGTAGTGCTTTTACCATAATGAGGCTGAAAGCTGAAGAAACTGTAGTAATGAATCATCCACACTAGTACAGGAACCTGGATAGGTGGGATGAATCACCCCCTGGAGATGCTTGCCTCTTCTCATTAGATGAGAGCTATAGGACAGGTGACAGCATGGATGAGACAGCTAACTTTCAGAATGTTAATGTTAAATGACAACTTTAAGCAAAATAGTTTTAAATTTTAAATAAGTGCTTAGAATCTTTTTTGCTTTCTCTGTCATTGGCTATGTGGAGAATGTTTTTTCCTTCAATAATATGCATTTACTACATATAAAGTACTCTTCATTAGCTCAGAATTATTCACCTTAAAATTAAAAATAATTGTTATTGTTATCAGAAAGTTTCAGTTTATATTAATGTGTAAAATATTTACACATAAAGTCAAAATTCATCTGACCCAAAAACAACATTTCACTGAGATGCTTAGGCTCCATCTGCTACCAAAGAGAAGAGAAAGGCACCTCACAGAGACAGTTCATCCCAATGTGAGCTCAATGGAAGGTTTTTCTTACATCTGATAGTTGAAGGATTTCAAACTGGGCATTCTAAGCCCCACCCTTCAACACAGTAAATCAACTCAGACAAAGTCTCTCTCTTAATTTCAGATTATAAAAGGCATTTAGGATAAATAGGATGCTTCAAGTAATTGTATTAAACAAAACATTCAGATCTTATATGGAGTTTACAATTTTATGATCTATTTATCAAATGTGAAACTCTCAATGGAGAATTTATGAGAGGCAGTGAACTACACAAATATTCCCATGCAGCCACCCATCTTCCTGCAGGTACAATTCTTTGTGTTTGGTACAGTGACACTTAGATGGTAGCTTCTTTTTCTAGGAACTGCTCTTTTGGGTACTCGTTTTGCAGGGTGTCATTATTCACAGAGATTTTTCTTAGGACATAACGTGTCTGAGTCTTTGGAAACCCATAGGAAAATGTTTGAGTGAAATCACTGTAGTAAAAGTACCATCTAAATAAAGATACATGACTGACATACTTATTTGCGTGTTGTTGCCTGGGTCATTTGTTTGTGAATGTGGAAAGTACGTGGTAAAATAATCCTTCTGCAAAAGTTGACCACATGAATTAACAAAGGGTAATGCATTAAAAGTAAATAAAAACAAATCATAAAATTCTTCCTTTAGCCTGATTCATTCTCCTTGCCCTTTGGCTTACACAGAACCCTGCTGGACTGATATAAAATTCTTCCCTTATGCAGAGACTTGTTGAACCTAACTTGCACACACAGCAGAGAGATGTCTGTAAAGGATGATTCAGGTGGATATAATACAGTACGTTTCCTAATAGATTATTCAAATACTAATATTATTCAAATACACTTTCTATTACCTGCATAGTCAATCCCTTAAAGCAGTGCTCTAACCAGTGGACAGCAAACTAAAAGCGGCTATCAGAAAATAGTGAGTGTAAGAGTATTCCTAAATAAATTTGTGTCTGGCTACAGAATAGTGGTCCATTTGGGATTCAGAGTATTAAGCCCAAGTAAGTTCCCCTGAGATCACACAGCCTTTGCCTCTGGGCTCAGTATTCAATGCCTTTTACTTATATATTTTGCTCGCTGTCTCTTAAATGGAAAGTGTATGATAAAACCTTTAAGCAACAAACAGAAACCAAACCTTAGTCTGTTTCAAACGTCCTAATAACCAGTCATATCTCATACAAGGTCACTCTTCCTGCAATGAATAAAAAAACCCAACAGATTTTTAAGAATTATTGCAACATTGACTTTAACAGGTATGTCCCAATTTCTTGTAGGATTGAATATATTCCTTTTATATCTGCTAAAGAGGTATGAGGTAGAGCTTATGCAGGTAGAATTAGTGTTCAAATAACATATGTTTAACACTTCAAACACAAAAACCACTAGCGAAGAATTTACAAATTAATTCCATTCCACTAAAGGCATTCTAAAGATGCTGAGTTGCATCACTCCAGGTTTTGGCCTTGATTGCTTGAAAAGTTTACTGTAACTATAATCCATATATAATGGGAATTTGACCCAACTATGAAGTATGGTACTGACATTTTCAACCATCTATTCTTAATAAATGTATAATTTTTCTTAAAGTGATTAGAGAAAGTTGACAAAAATATATACCTGTTATAGTAGAAAGAAGCTGGCTAGAGAGAACAGTTGTGGCATAAAATACAGTGCTGATCACATATTGCAGCAACTTAATGCACTTCTTATACTGCATTGATTGTACTAAATACAACCTATTTTAGCTAAATCTCCAAGATTGAGGTTATGAAAGGGCAAAATCTGACCAGTTAAGGTAAAGTTAAATTTTCAAATTGATACTTTTTATGTCTCCTAACAGTTTAAAACTTTTCATTTTCTTTTCAGCTATAAATATTCTATAATGTCAAAACGGAATATAAAGCAAACTCAAATTCACTAACACCACCTTTTTTATGAGTAACACTTCCTTTTAATGGTATGCTTAGCTGATACTGGATTACAGAGGAGTTCCAACAGAAGTACATATGACATCTGAATTAATATCAAATTAATCCTTATGATCAATGTTATTGTCTTTGTCTCTGAAACTTAAAACTTTTTAACTGGGGTAATACTTATATGTATCTTGGGACATGAGGCCACACATCAGAAGGGCAGAAGTAATCTGTAAAGAACTGTGAAGCCATCTATCTCTCTGCGAATGCCTAGTGTTCTTTTGACATTGGTGCTCCACAGGATTCAGGTAATAGAAATTACCAAAATACAGTGAACAACAGCAGTAATATCAGCCACAGGCTTCAAGTCACAGACCCACCACAGAGTTAAAGAAAGGTCCTTACGAAGCTATTCAAAAAGCAAGAACTATCCATTGATCTAAAAATCACATCATTCTGTAAATTTCACTGGACATAATAACCTCTTCTCTTTGAGAGCTAAGGCTAACTAACATGACTTGCAGTCCAAGCAATTTTTACGTTCTTAATTTACTTTATTAATTGTTGTAATTGTTATAGGTCAGAGAACAAGCACTGGATTCTACATCAATTATCAAGGTATCAGAATGTGATTTTGCATTGGAATGAAAATGAAAAATACTTTTTGCTATTGCTGGGCTCTTGGTTTGAGCTTTTCCTTTCTTCCCCTTTTTTGAAAAAGGAACCATATTAAAATGGGTAACTTCAGAAATAAATTTACAGAATCACAGAATCACACAGAATATTAGGAGTTGGAAGGGACCTCGAAAGATCATCCAGTCCAACCCCCCTGCCAGAGCACGATCACCTAGACTAGGTCACACAGGAACACGTCCAGGTGCGTTTTGAATGTCTCCAGAGAAGGAGACTCCACAACCTCTCTGGGCAGCCTGTTGCAGTGCTCTGTCACCCTCACAGTAAAGAAGTTTTTCCTCATGTTCAGATTGAACCTCCTATGCTCCAGCTTGCACCCATTGCCCCTCGTCCTGTCATTGGCTATCACAGAGAAGAGCCTGGCTCCTTCCTCCTGACACTCACCCTTTATGAATTTATAAACATTAATGAGGTCACCCTTCAGTCTCCTCTTCTCCAAGATAAAGAGACCCAGCTTCCTCAGCCGCTCCTCATAAAGGAGATGCTCCACTCCCACAGTCATCTTTGTGGCCCTGCGCTGGACTCTTTCAAGCAATTCCCTGTCCTTCTTGAACTGAGGGGCCCAGAATTGAACACAACATTCCAGATGCGGTCTCACCAGGGCAGAGTAGAGAGGAAGGAGAACCTCTCTCAACCTACTCACCACACCCCTTCTGATACACCCCAGGATGCCATTGGCCTTCTTGGCCACAAGGACACATTGCTGGCTCATGGTCATCCTGCTGTCCACCCATACGCCCAGGCCCTTTTCTGCCTGGCAGATTTCCAGCCACTGGTCCCCAAGCCTGTTTACATGTCTTCACAGGTGAAAGCTTTTAGCTCACAGGTTCCCTAGTTACAGAAGTATATTTTTTTAACAGTGGAAGCACTGGCTTGGGTCTTGGCACATCTCTGTTGAAGCTGTTACTATGCTTCTGTGCATTTTGGGGTTAGAATCCCCAAATTCAACAGTTAAGAGCTTTAAACAAAGAAGTACCTCAGGTCAGTACTCCTGTCATTGGGTATGAAACATGTGAAAAAAAGAGTCCACGATTAAGTCCTTCTAAGGGAGGTTTTATCAAAACCTCAAGAGCCTCTGTGAAGTGTTTCAGCATCAACTATTAACAGTTTTCTAGTGAAATGGTTTTTCATCTGTGAATTGTTTCAATACTGACTTATTTCAATCAAAATTGAAATATTGCAAAGTGTTTCAGGCAGACATATTACTTACTATGTAATATATGCATTTGATTTTCATGAAAAAAAAATAATAACAGATTGAAATGCCAGGATATACCAAGTCTGACAGCGAGAAAAGGGTAATCAATAGATCCCTACAATAAAGGTGCAGGCTTCGATAAATACTTATGAATCTTATTGTCTTAATGAAGTTATGATATTCCACTTCTTAGGCTAAACTAGGCTAGGCTGAAATAACTTCTTTTCCTCTTGCCAAACTGCTAATAACACAGATGTGTCTAAAGTTTCCCCTTGTTGTAAAATATTTTGAGAAATTACGATGAATGTAAAACCAGCTCTATAAAGTACATTAATATATTTCTAGCATAGCCAAGCAATCTATTTTATTAAGTTGTTTTATGGATAAATTTAAATGTGACTTATGGGTTAGAATGGTGGGTATCATTCCAGGCTTTCCTAAGCCCATCTAACTATACTGTTTTTGCAGGAGGAAATTATATTTATTTGGTTTGTTTCTCCAGCTGAAGTTTCTTGTACTCCTCTATTTCTTCAGATGTCCTGGAACACCAAAATCACCCAAAGGTTGCTGAAGTTGCCCATCACTGAATCTTTCCTTGGAAGAACAGTGACTTCATCATAGCTTAAACTCAATTTTCCATAACATGATAGTTTATAAATTTATAGTAGGTGCTATAACATTTGTTGTTGATTCATGCTCAGCCTGAGGCAGAAAGTCTGCTTCCTTACAGGAGAAAATTATGTTTTCTTGAATGCGAAGGGTAGATGACAACTGCAAAATCAGGCACTAGCACTTTGATTACAAAAAAATTTTTTGCTGTTATCTAAAAATTCTGCAGATCAAGAAGCTACTGGACTATTGGGTGACTTAATATTCTATGGTACTACAGAGCAGTAACATCTTCATGTTATTTGCTGCAGTATATGCACAAACAATAAATACTGGATTACATGCTGGTATGATACACACCAATATCATTCCAGAATAACAGTTCAAATCAGGGAAGTGATTTCTGTGGAATGAATCAGGTTGAGTCTGTTCATGAGGGGAGACGATTTATCTCCACCGTGGCCTTTTTCAGCGTCCTTTCAGCTTCAGAGTTCTGTTTATGGTTATGTAAAGGGGAAGAGGACATAAAAGGAAAGTACGAACATAATATTAAACCTTAAAGAAGTCTGAAGAGTGGCTAAGGTTACGTTGGCTTTATCAAGTACACAGACCCAAAAGTGTTTAGGAAACTATCAATGCTTTTTGTATGCATGCTGCTGTGTGGGAAAGAATGTGGTATGGAAATGTTCAGGCTTCTTTCAATCATCTTGTCTTTTTTTCAGGCTGAGAAATTGAGAGTCTAAGATACACATCACAGAACTTCTAAAATAGATTATATGAACTCCATCCTAAGACTTAAGTAAAAGTACGAATGTCTGAAAGAACGAAAGCTGGTTGTAGGAATTTGTCCTAAGATAAGTTTAACACCCAGAGAAGGATTCATTCTGTGCAACTGTGAACAAATCTCTTCAAATGCTCCAGGGTATCAGAGTTGTGCCAAAGGGCTGGCAGATATGACGTGAGACCTATGAAAGACTCATGCTACTGTAAAGAATCAGCTGAGAAGGAAGGGATATATCGCAGGGTATCCAAACTGCTATTAATTACCTATGTATGAGCAAGGGAAACTCTACCTCTGTGAAGTGAATTTTACACATTTGGTATTTTTAAGCAGAGGTAATTTTGATTTGATTTTGGACATGGTAAAGTTCAAGGAAACTTGGCTTTACTAAAATCAACTTATTCCTATGATAAGATAATATTCTTGGGTAATTACTTCTAAAGCATAAAAGAAGATGATATTAAAATGTTTTCTAATTAGTTAAAGGCTACATTTTACTCTGTATATTGAATTCAAAGATATTTGAGAAAGCTCAGATTATCTAAAAAAAGCACATTTTCTTTGTTTTGAAATTTTCCATAGGAGCTTTACAAATAAAAGCTATCTGACAGCTTGGACAGAAATCTCCTAGGAATGATCCAGGCATCTTAGTGTCATAAACTCTTATTCCTACAGTGATTCTAAACTCCATTCCCTAATCTGAGTTTAACCTTGTGTATTTGAGCACTGCCTTCTTAGTTCTCATCTAGATAGTGAAGCAATCTTAGTCTGTCTACATAAGCTATTTGAACAATTGTATTTTACATTGTTATTTCCACTGTTAAGTATGAATCTGAATAATGTGTGACATAAAATTACAGGATGGGCAATTTAAATTTAGTTAGCACTGCATACCGTCGTATTTTGAATCTCCTGACTTGTGTATGCTTGCTTACTGAGACTAAATATTACACTAATGTTTCTTTATTCCATTTAATATTAAAGAGTATATCCTCCAAATCCTGTAATGGCATCTTTATAACCAAAGTAAAACAGGCAAATATTATTCAGTATATTAACGTCAATATAAACAGATTCATTGAAAATATGTACTGTTAATTTCCATATGTTGAAAATAACTATCAGACCAGTAGGTACATTTCTGCATGCTCAGATAATTTCTTTGGATTAAATGTTTGATGTAGAAAGCTTAGATGGGAAAAAGTAGTAATTAATATGATCAAGGAAAATTATCATTAAGAAATAGCTCAATCAGAACATTTCTCATTTTTCCGTATATGCACAGGAGACTCCTGTTTCTTAGACTCAAGAACTTATAATTCCTTGTAACCACCTGGAGAAAGCTTAGAATATTCTTTGAATACCTGTAAGCTTTTATAGTTTAGGTTCAAGGTCTATTTTTAGACTCTTTCAGGACTTTTCAATGTCGAGAATAAGAAGCATAGATTTTCTTTAAACTTTTTCTCTTTTTATATTTTTATAGTCTCTCTTAGCAGTCAGCGATTGTGACACAAAACCTTGTCTGAATAACAAAAAAAAATAAAGGAATGGATGGATTTTATTAGCCATAAATGAAGAAATATATATAGCTAAACACATTCTGATCATCTTTTTGTAAATTAAATCTATCAGCTGAAGAAGTTAGGTCTTTTCTTTCTGGAGGAGGCTTGTAGGGGGGAACTCATAACTATTTTCTAGTACTTAAAGGACAGCTACAAAGAAGATGGAGGCACTCTTAACAAGGAGCCACATGAAGAAACAGGTACCAGTTGCACCAGAAGTTTCATCTTGATAAAAGAAATAGTTTTTTTCAGTAAGGACAATCAATCACTGCAACAACATGCCCAGAGATGCGGTAATGTCCCCATCACTGGAGGTTTTCAAGATGCAGCTGGACAGGGTGCTAGATAACCTCACTTGGGCTCCCTTTCCCATGAAACATTGGACCAGATATTCTTTCAAGGTCCCTTCCAGCCTAGGCTGTTCTATGGTCCTATGACTCTGTGAACTGACATGATAAGAAAGCATTTTGAATGAAGAAAAATGAACTTTGATGTGAAAATTAATAGAGAAACACTAGCAAAGTCCTGGGGAGAACGGGAGTCTGTCTTGTGGAGTGATTAAAGTATCTTGGTTTATCTAGTATAGATAGGGGCTTAAATAAGTTATAAATACTGTTTTAAAACAAAATAGAGGGTAAATACTGGAAGAGTGATATTTAAGCAAACAGATAATTGAGGTACAAAAGCAGATGAACATAATGCATCCTGGATACATTTAAAATAAAAGCTTTAAGAAGGTTTTTAATCATACAATGAATTATGTTCTTCACATTCCAGTGGCAGCAAGAGTAGGTACATTTAGCATTAAACATTTAACAGCATTAAAGGAACAGTTAAGGGTACAGTGAATATATCTATTGTTAGAAGTCAAGTAAATACAAGTGCTATAACTTGATCTTCATACCTATGCAAGTAAACAAGACAATCAAACCCCCCAAATTCCAACATAGAATTTGCTTTGCTTTCTGCTTCCAGTTGTTAGTTTATGAAAGCAATTTCCAGGCAGAAATACCTTCCTTTTTTTTCTAAGGCTTGTTATTTTTACTCCTTGAAAGTCATCATGGGGCAGGGCTCAGTGCCCTCCAGGGGAGCAAAGTGCCAGTTTGGGCTGCTCACACAGTAAAGGGGTGCATTTCCACACTCGCGGCACCACTCCATGACAATTCTCCTTCTGGATGGAGGCTGAGTGATGTGTGACCAGCCCAGGTCTCTCCGTAAACATCCCGAGGGCCGGCATTTCACAGAGACAACTGAGGAGTGGAATGGTAGAGCCCAGGACATGCAAAGAATCTGCTGTGCAGAGGGAAGTCAGGGAAGATCCAACACTTCTTTCCTCAGGAATCACTCTGCTCTGCTCCTCAGCCAGCACAATACTTGTTCTTTAATAGGAGCTGGTTACACCATGTCATTACAGTCTGTAGTAACCTTCAGAGTGTCTTTATACCCTGGAAGTCAAGAAGAGAAAAAACCTTCAAGCATAGAAGGATCTCAGTGCCAGAAAAAAATCATTAAAGAGACTCAGGATATGATGATGTTCCCATTTTAAAACGCCAAAAAACAATGCAGACATTTGAATGTTAGCCCGCAGACAAAAAATTCTCTTTTTATGTTCCTGATGATGCAAGTTTTGACCTTCCACTCATTATTCCCGGTTTCCAAGTGGTGGAGAACAGAGCCTCCAGGGCTAGGAGGGGGAGAGAATAGAGGGCATTCAAGGAAAAGCACATCTTTAATTCTGTGCCATGGAGAAAGAAAATGCTCCCTTATACAGAAGTTACATTTCAATAGCATCACAATCTTTGTTATCTAATACAATATTTTTGTGTTTGTATTACAAACCTGAGCTTAGGCTCATTTTCTGCTGAAATGACAACTCCAAATACTATCAGGGAAGAAAAGAAGGTGATTTTAATCTAAATTCTGCCTGCACAAAGCACTTTTCATTACAAGTCCAGAAGCCAAGCACAACATATCTATAAGGTTTGATTAAGATCCACTGAGAATTAAGTATAAACTTATAAGTTTTCTCCTACTGTGCTGCTGCTAACATATTGAATGCTGATCTTTTCCTTTGTCTCTTTTTCTGAAGACACTTCTGTCTCTCAGGTATCTTATGCTAAAAAAACAAATTCTTTTTTATGTAAAAAAATAAATCTGCCATAAGAAACTCTGCTGAAATAACTTACTTCAGTATGCTAGAGAGAAAAATCCATTGAGAGTAGAATGGCATACAGGTAACCTAGAGGATTTGGAATGACAGAGTGTCAGTTAACATTTAAAGCCTTTAGAGATGGCAGACTAGTGGAATAAGGTGGTAATGATTAGTATAAGGTTCGTAGAGATGAACAGAGAACAAGAACATGAACAGATGAACATGAACATAGATGTGAATGCTGAACAACATTGAAACTATTTTTTCTTTATTTTAATATGTTTTATCATTTCACAGTTAAAAAGAAAAATGTCAAATGATAACTATCAATAACAAGTAAAATTGCATGCTTAGTTTAGGGAAATTAAAAATATAGAGTGACATATTACAGGTAGATATTTTGATAGTTAAAGGGGGGACAGCTTGGAGACATTGTTTTGGTTTTCATCAGCTTGTGTTTGTTTTGAAATACAATACCTCACTGTATCTGTGGAGCCAGTGGAAGGTACTGCAGCAAGACAGCATAACAGCTAGTTCTCATTAATATTTAAGGATCCACTGCATCATTTCTGGGCAATATTGTAATCACCAACATATATGCAATAGGGGACTTTAAGAGAAGTGACATCAGGCTACCTAGTCTTTGCTATATGCATATATGTTCACGCCATATGCATATTTAGAGGTCATTTGCTTAGGGCTTGTTTCAGGCTTTTTCCCTTCAAATTTGTAATCATAAATTAGGATACAATCACTAATTACATCCATTTTAAACATCCAGTAATCTTTCCTCACTATCATTCCATATGAGTAAGAAGTGGCCAGTATATACAAGTAGCCATTGCTTGTACAAATATGAGATTCAAAAGGCTGAATTCTGAACTCAAAAACTCTGAAAACAGGTCTTTTTCACATGTAATACTAGAAATAGAGGTTTGAGTTTGGTTTGTTTCATTTTTAAATTATTGCTTGGAAATTTGATGTATCCCTAATACTTAATAAACCATACACACTTGGTACAGGCAGCAGGACATAGGTGTATAATCACTTACATGTTCTAGCTTTATTTTTATTCCTCAAGCGGCTGAAAGAACAAATGCTAGTCTCCTAGCACAGCTTTATAGAAGGAGCAATGTAAATCAGAACATCCCAAATTTGCTGTGAGGGAAAATTATAAATTCATAAGATTCATTACTTTGGAAAAAAAACCCCACAGTTTTGTGGAGATTTGAGGTTTCCTCATAAACAGCAGCGCTGTCTGCATTTTACATGATAATAGCTATTTAAAGATTTATAAATTATTCAGGAAAGATTCTTATCTCCTGGTGTTTTAAATGAGACAAATATCAGTTTTAGTTAGAGGAGATGTTACAGTTTTCCAAAATTCTATTCAATATTTATTTGAAAAGGTTAAATGAACTGTCAAAAAATGCCTAGTCAGATACGTCTTATAGAAAGTAATTTTAAGAGATCATGTTTAAGAAAACATTAATTCTCACCACAATGTCTAGTATAAAGTAGCTTCAGTCTCACTGATACTTTTAAAAACCTTTACTGGATGTGGAATAAAACAATGAATAGTGAAAGAAAAGGTCCTACAACTCTCTCTCAATTTCTATTGCCCTAGTCATTAAGGCAGTCATCTGTCTCTACCTGATTAAAGCAGCTGCTTCACCACTCTAGGTGACTTTTGGCTTGTAAAGCACCTGTAAGCAAATCTGTCAGACACAGACACCAATTCAGAAATGTTACAGAGCTTCTCATTTTTAAAATAAAAGAGGGTTAAATTATTCCATCTACATTCACAACAGGGTATCTTATGGCCACAGGCATAAAGTCATTGCACTTGCAGAGATGGAGAGCAGCCCAGATGTGGAGCAGCTTTGACTGTGTGACCTAGCATGTGGCTGTGACATTCCTTGCAACCTTGCACTTCACTCTTCCTTTTTCTGATCCAGCTTAGAAGATCCTCTTCCAAAGATTATTTGGACACAGTGATATCTCTTTGTGCAGAGTTACTTGATATTGGCTCTGAGATCATGATAAATTTGACCCTTACAGACAAAAGCACCAAATCAAGTCTGTAGTAATTATCTGTGTCCATACTAAAAAATTCTGCAAGGCTGGATAGAAGTGTTTTTCTCCAGGCTTGGCAGGAATTTGTAGTATGTGAATGACTCTATTTGACGAACAATAAATTTAATACCTATGAAACCTCTTCACTCATAGGAAAAAAAGCCCAAATAATTAATTAAAAAAAATAAAACAAACAAAAAACTCACTAACAAATAGAATCAAAGAGACTTCATACTTTAAATGTGGTCTAATACTTATATATTTATGTGTTTGCTGTGCCCTTTAAAGCTTTTCTAACCATTCCTGTGGCTCTAGATACACAAGAAATCTCATAGGTTAATTAAGCTGGTTCTTATCAGAAATTACAGTAATGACCAGCTAGCCAAAATACTAATCTCCTGATGTGCAGCTTAAGCTTTGTATCTGAAATCAATATTTGCAAGCAGCCTGAACTCTTATACGTACTGCAGCCTAGTATTAAATACGCCCATATCTAGCTTTTGTGTTTTGTTCCCAGGACTCACTCTGTCACATCCAATAACATTTCACTCTGCAAAGAGCCCCATAGATTTCCAGAAAATATATGGTGTAGCTTACATGTATCACTCGAAGCAAGTCTGTCTTTGGGCTCTACAATATCTCTCACTACACAAGCAGTGCAGTATTTTTAGTGTGTTAGCCATATGGGATGTTCATAGCATCCACAGACGTCTCTGCAACATGTTATTGCTGCAGCAAAGGTGACTTTAACTTGGATTTCATTCAGAAGAAAGACAGTCAATATGATATTGAAACTCACGTTCAAGCTGCATATCTCACATCAACACTATCTTGCCTCCTTTTCACTTTATTGTTTCACATGCAGCTGTGTCCATGCCTAGAGAAGTTTAAATCTACTCCTATTTTCACAGTAGAGTTTTTCTTCTCTGAATGAAAGCAATTCAACTTGATAAACTGTATTGGTGTATGACACACAGAGGGTATCTGTATGTGTGTTTTGTTTTTTCCTTTTGTCAGCAATAAACAAAAAAGGCAATGACTGTTTGTTCAGTGAGATCTGTTCTAGTTTGCTTTAATTTCCTTTCTAAATAGCTGTGTTCACAGAAGAAATCTCCACCCTGAGGTACACAGAGGGGAAAAATCCCAGAGGTACTTTTTTGATTCTACAGGGAATCAAAAAATTGCAATTACTCAAAGTATTGCTTCTGAAGCTCTAATGTGGAAAGAATCACAGGGCTTGCTGAATCTCAGCAAAACCTGCTGTCTCAGCAACAACTACCGTAGATGTGCTTACAAACTGACACCAGTGATAATGTCAGTGTGCAGCTGGGATCCTAAATGGAACCTGCTGCTCCACACCAGTTCAAGTAGATTCATGGGAAAGGAAAAAGCAGGCAGAGAGGCAGAGAAGATGTGACTGCATGTGTGTGTTTGTATGTGTTTAAGTAGTTTGCATTCATAAAAGCAGAAGAAAACTAAAAAGCAAACTCATGCATTTAGAAAATAAATGTAGAAAAAAGGTGAACAGGGTAAGAGGATACCACCTGCCACTCAGCAGGGAATTCGGAGCATCAGGAAATGAGCACGATGCCAGCAGGTGAACAGGGCAGCAGGAGCCTGATAACTGGCAGCCAACATGTGGCCAGGCCAGCAGGCAGCAAACACTTGGCCATTTCTTTGTGAACCAGTCAGCAGGAGCCTGGTACGGAGCGGAGAGCAGGTGGATGGGGCAGCAGCCGGGCTGGGTACCTGGCAGCTGCTCCAGGGTCAGCTTCTTGAGAGAGCTTGCTGCACAGAGCCATGGACAGGCCTGTTTTCTTTTTCTCTGCTGCCTTAAGATTGTTCACATAGTTTAATAGGAAAGATGAATCTCAGCTTCTTCAAAGTGCCTTTGGTGAGGAAGTGGAAACTTGTGTCACAGTCTAATAAATTTTCCTATAGTCATTTTCAACAAGATCTTTAGAAGAAAGTGTACACGATTGTAATCAACGCTAAACAACTGTCTCAGTTTTGGCATCTCTTGGGCAATACTGTGTCGTGGTTTAGGGCTGGGCCGGCCA
>NW_010202828.1:41020-54938 GCF_000695765.1 Mesitornis unicolor | reverse complement strand
TGAAATCCCCCACTAGAACGAGAGCCAGCGAGAATTGGTATTCTACCAATTGATTTCATCAAAGCTTTCTCCTGATCATTCCCTGCATCCTCCAAATGCAGTGATTGTCAGAAAAGGAAAATTAATCTCTCCCTTATTGCCTTAAGTGGCTGGCCTTCCAGCAGGGAACAAAGCAGCCAATAATGTTCAGAAGGATCCCTGCACCTTGAAATGCCAGCTGGTCTGGGCATTTCTATGGGTAGACAGTTGAAGGCAGGAGAGATGCCCATTTCCCTTCTGTCTCAGGCTGAACTTCTCCAGCATCAGCCTGGTCAATTGACGTCTGCTGCTCCCCAGGTACCTTGGTCCCAAGAGAAACCAGCAGCAGAGAGAGAAGGAAGGGTCAAGGGAGGGATATTAATAGCTGCCTGGGGTGATGTCAGCTCCAAGCTTTACAGTGAGCAATAAAGGTAATGAAATCTTTCTCCTTTCGTTTTTCTCTGTTGCAGAACTTGTGTAACAGCTTTGCCTCCACTGGCATGTTATTAGGGAATTATTTTTACTAGTTGGGTATTTTCAAGATACTTGTGGGAATTAAACATCTTTAAGACCATAACCCTTCTCAAATTCAGTAGCAATTAGCTAGTGCTTGTGTTCAAATGGATTCAGGGGACTGAAGGCAGTCTGACTGGAAGACAGATTTCCTCCCAGTAGCTGGGCAAGCCTCCTTCCGCTACTGGGGAAGTGAGGTAAGATAAAAAAGGTAGAGAGACCTGCTTAGACCGGAAGAAAATACATGGAGAAGCAGAAATAACTTAAAGTCTTTTGTTTGGTCAGTACAATTATGCTGTGCAGGATATGTACAGTACGATGCTGTGTAGGCGGTGTCCTAATGGAGCTGAGATATGCAACCATCCCTACCTGGCAGAATTCTCAAAAGGTATTGAATCCTTGCTGCATGGCATGAGGTATGTGAGTATCATAGGCACCTGAAAATGAGAGTACGATCCTTTGTGGTTCACTTTTGCCACCTATAAGCTAAGAGGTTAATTAGATGAGTTGTTATAGCTTAACTTTGAGGTTCTTCACTGAACTGTATTGTATAAAACTAGTTTTCAGGAATATCCCATGTGAACTTTGATAGCAATAAATTCTAGCTGAGATGTTGTAGTCCAACTGTTCATTTTCAATCTTTTAAAAGCTTGTTCTTCCTAAGGCTCTGGAGAATATAAACTTAAAATCAAATACAATTGTTTATATGTGCTGTGAACGATCAGCAAAACAATTGAAACTTAGTGGGAGACCATAACACACTGATGAATAAGATTTTATTTCACTGAATACTAATGAAGATTTTAAATGACATTTAAGAATATAATATGAAAAAATTGCTTTTCTTTCCAGAGCTGAATTATTAGTAGGTTTGTACTGAGTTGCAGAATATCATGATTATTTTTACATCGGTGATGCCTTTCTAACCTCAATTAACAGGAGACCAGAAGCCACGCTATGAATCTTTCATTGAAATGTGGTTGTCATCTATGTAAATGACTTTATGAATGTATCCTGAAAATGGAAATGGTTTATGCAAATTAACCTGAACCACAGTGCAAGATGAGAATAACTCAGCGGTGTTGGGAAGCATCATTGGAGTCCACCTGAATGGAAAAGCATCACTTGGAGAATCAGCTGAGTTGCACCAGACTGGGGAAAGAAGACCTAGCGAATGTTTTCAGAAATGCTAGAGTAGGTGGTGAACATCTGTCCCACTCATCCCTTTCACTTCTAAAAGTATTTTTTCATTCTCAGAGTGTTTCCTCTCATATAAACAAAGCATAATTTAAAATATACGCTGACCACCTGGAAAAACCCTACTACTAATGGAAATAGATTTAAAATGAAGAGATTAATGTTTCACACTCCTTACTGACAGCTGGCTCTTAAAAAGGCTTGGAAAAAGAGAGAAGAATCCTTGAAACCATTCACTTTGAATTATTTGGGAGCTGGCAGCCTGACAAAAAGAAATAGAAATCTTTTTCCTTCCTTTATAAGTCCCAAATATTTGCTAACATTTGCTATCTTATCCATTATAATAAAGACCCATCATGAGCTCTTACTCTGAGTTTGCTTTAGTAATTGATTATTAATGTCTCACATACTGTCACGTGAGACATTATTACTTAATGTCTTTAGTAGACTTCAGTCAGTAAAATCTGCAGATGCTGCTCCTTGGAGAGTCTTTATTTTGCCTGTGTTCATACAACTCCAGCGGAATTTCTGACCCAAGAGATATTAAGGGAAGTATCAGTATTGACCTTAAAGAAAGCAGAATTTCACTTCTGAAATCAGAATGAATGGCTACAAGAGGATCTGTAAAAGGACCAGAAAGCTGTCTCTGATGTAAAACAGATTCAGGTGTTAAGGTTTGACTTATACATGTATAATAGTATAGATTAAAAAATACACCTTCCTCAATTCTAACAGCCATATTTTTCTTCTGTAAAATATAGGGACCCTGTCCTAGATGCTTTCTTCAGGGTTTTACTGATTCTTTTAATTTTTTTAATTGAAAAAATGCTGATAACCTTTTGTTAAATAATTTATGGTTTCTGTCAAGGTAAATGAAAATAGCAGACCGTGGTGATTTTAGAATTTTGGTAATTCAAGTGGCTTCCTTCCCCTTAATAAGCTATTATTATTTGTACAAATATGTTTCTCTTCTGACTTTATTCTTTGCATTTTAATGAAATTGCCAGTTCCTTGTTACAAATATATGTCACCTTGATGCATTCTTTATCTTCAACTTTATCTCAGATAAACAGATGCTACACCAGGTGCCACAATTTCATTGTGGTGTTAAAATTCCCCTGAGTAGCAAAAATCTATAGCAAGAATTGATTAAAACTTCTCCATGTGAAGTGGCTTGAAAGCTAATCTGTGCAACTAAAATACAGACAACTTAGTGATAAAGTAAAAATAAAGACAGTTAGCTTCACAGTTAATCTCCAAGGCTTGTAGATTAAGGCTTATGGGGCTGATACAGTGTGATATACTCCACTCTGTGATGTGAACCTTGACTTCTAACAGCTGTGTGAAGCAGTGCTGCTATTTATGATCTATAATAGGAATACATGTACTGTGATAAGCATGGGGATTTTATTTTCTTTAATCTTCATCTTGTTGCTTTGTCTGTCAGTTAAAAAACAACAACAACAACAACAAAAAACCACAAAAAAACCCCAGCAAGGATAAATCAGCAGGATGGACCAGCAAAGCAGCTAAACTAGAAGGCTGACAAGACAGTGGATAATATTTATACATCAGAGTCTGACAGAGCATAACACAACTATAATAACCACTGAAAGCTTTTGAGATAGGTGTTTTACATATCCAGGGTTAGTCATAATTGTCACACACAGGTAGCCCACGGAGGAGACTGTGCTGCTTAGGATGAGTGTGCTGTTCAGTGTGGAGTAATGGGAGGGGGTGACTTGTGAAGGCAAAGTGCTAACACAGTGTGTGGTGTGCAGCTATGGCATTTAGGAAACAGAAGAAAAAGGAATAGACTTTTTTTTTTTTAATCCTTTGGCATTGAGCTTTATCAGATATCTTAGTTTCTGCTCAAACCTCCTCTTCCTTCCCAGAATAATTTTTTATTCCCCTGGAAATAGAACTGTCTCTGAACTATTGACTTTTAGTTCTAAGAATCTGGAATAACTTCAGTCTCCACATTATACTGGAATATTTCTGATTTTTGTTTTAATGTACAAAACCATCTGTTGAATTTCTGAAGATGAGATCATCATATTTTATTTTCTACTGGCACCACAAAATCACAGAGCCTTTCTGAGTGGTCTAAGACTCAAAGTCTGTTCTACGTTGCTGGAGGCCAAAACCAACTAATTTACCAACTTGGAACTATGAAGAAATCACTCCACTGTAGTAAGGGATGTGTCAGCTCTGTTTCAGACCAAGGTCCACATTTACTTTCTGGGAAAAAATTTTAGAGATTGGTAGGCCTTTAGCAGATGTGGCAGATAGCAGATTGGAAACGGAAGCTATATCCATGTAAACTAGACAAGGTACAGCTGTTAGGGGAAAGGACATTCAATATCACAACTGCCTTAGCAGTGTGGACTGTTAGTTGAGATTTGTATGTTAGAATTAGATGGCTTTACTTAACAGTTTAAATAGAAGTTACAGCCTTAATGAAACAGCTACTATAGCTTCAGTGCAATAAGCATTTAATTCTCTTCGTGCTTGGCTCTGTGAATCTGAAAAAATAAACTGTTTTGTAGAGCTGATTAAAGTGCAACAGTTCTACTTGAACTTTGGAGTTCTTCATAGAAATTATGCACAGAATCACAGAAGGATTGAGGTTGGAAGAGACCTCTGGAGGTCAGCTGGTCCAAGCCCCTGCTCAAGCTGAGTCACCACCAGCAGGTTGACCAGATGACTTCTGAATATCTCCAAGTATGGAGATTGTAAATTAATTACCTTGTGTGTCTTACTGTTTCTTAGAAATATCCTGAAGCAGGCTTACCATCTTTGAGAAAGCCCTAAAGCCAATATTGACTGATTCAGATCTGTTAAATATGCAGTGGTGATTACACCACCATACAGAGGGGTTACCTGAGAGTTTGGGTTGAGATTAGTGTTTTCCTCCATGCTGGAGTGGTCCAGTTATGTCTTAAATTTAATATTTGCTTCCTACTGTGTTTCATTTGTGTCACTCGGAGAAATCTGCTGAGGAGTTTCATGAGCAGTTACAGGTTTTTTATGAGTTTTCAAATTATATTTCCAGTCCAGCCTCATTATCAAACACATACCAGTTTGCTGACAGCATTCACTGCTTCATTTCAAACACTCCACTTATCGCCTGGCTTCTGCTGGAAGCTTTTTCTGTCTTTTACAAAAAACTTAATCTGAGATACCAAGCAGCTTTCTTAGTACTGATTATGTATTAGTCAATATGGTGACAAATAAAAAGCTTGCACACATCTATTACACCAGACAAATCTGCATATGAAAAACTTATTTAGCAGCAATTTCTTATAGCACCAGGAAATAACGCTGATTCTAGGGCAGAGGATTTCTTTGAAGTGAATAAATGAATAACCCATAATATACAATCCTATCGTATATAGTTAATTTTATTTTACACTTTTATTAAACTATGTCAGTTGTGTTTGTCATTGAATAATGGCACGTTAATAGGGAAAATCAAACTGTTAGGCTGTTCATTTCTTATGCAGCACAAATATAGTGCACCTTCCAGAAAGCAGAAGCAATGGGAGTGCAGTAACAACTTCACAGTTACTGCAGAGGAGGCTCTGGGAGCAATTTCTGTGCACTGAATAATAGGGATGCTTACAGTCCCTATGCTTACTTGTGCCCTATACATTCAGCAGTATGCAAGCTGGCATATGCATGGCTTTACGTCCAGCAATTTGAAAGTATTTCTGAGGCTATTGTCAGGCCACTCACAACAAACTAAAGGTTATAATTTAGTTTTGAAATTACATTTAAAGAGAGGAAAAAAACCCCAAGCTTGTAGTTGTGTAAATAGTAATTAGATCCTATTACTAATATTCTGCTGTGAATAACAAAAATCATGAAAAATCTCTCTGAGGGCAGTATTCCATAGGAACAAGGTAATAATAATTGTGCTTATGAAAAATGAGCACCTCAAAGAAGATATATGAAGATAAATCCAAACTGGATAGTTGAAAGGAACTACAGAAGTACTAGAGAGTGCTAAAAACTACAGACAGAAGTAATTAGAAACTGAGATGAAAGAAGTAGCCTTGACAGAGGAAAGGAAAAAATTAACCTCTCTATCTACACTGAATAAAGATTTTTTTACTGCTAGTTGTTCAAAAGCAAAGATTATTTTCTCTGTTAGTATTCCATATCTATTGTACATATCAGAGAGATGAACAGATGCGTTATTAGTCAGCTAAATGTTGGTTTTCTGCGTTCATTTCCATTGTCTGGCTTTCAAAAGTCCATTCAGTGTCTGTCCAGTAGGATCAGGAATCGTAGCTGGTTTATGGCTTGTTTCTGTTTAAGGCCCAAGCTGAAAAATCTCTCTCCTGTAGTTTACAGAACCACTGCATAATGCTTCTTTGTGCCAGTCTTCGACATGCAGGGACAATTAATCTGTCCTGAGACAATCTAGAAGAAAATATGTATTTCATATATATTTGATATCTAAGTAAGGGTTTAGGAATTACTTTGTCAGAAAGGCCACTGCTATTTTCAATGGAAAGTGTAAATTATATCTTCTTTGTCTAGAGCTCACTACTTTGAGACCTTTTACAAATATTTTGTAGAGTGTTATATGCCTGTTCAGAGTGATCACCAAGTTTACTTCACACAGGATTTCTTACATATTATCACACATTAAGTGAATGTCCAAGTCTTCAGATGCTTGGAAGGCCAGAGCTGCTATAGGGTAAACTGGTTCATCTTCAGCACTTGGATAGGCCAGGTTGCAGCTGTGTCTGGATCATCTCTCAGTCCTTCACATTTTCATTTCAAGACTTTATTCACAAAGGCTGTAGACTAAAGCAGAAGTAGCTTTTCTTTATTATAAATAAGTGGCCCTTTTTTAAAAATAAGATCCAACAAGTGAGAGAGCTAATGTCAAATAAAAGTAGAGGAAAATGTGGCTGGGATAGTATGTCTGGTATAAATTTCACTGGCCTGGCTTTGCAGTTCTGGAATCTTCTTTCCAATTCTACTTTGGACAAATCAGCACTGCTGTGGCCAGCATCAGTAAGTTTTCTGATACTTTTTCAGGCTTCAGGATGTTGACTCAAATGCAACTGAACTTCTAGTGCCTCACCATCATTAATTCTCCATTGGTCTACAGCCATGAAAAAAATTGAGCAAAAAAGGATGTCTAGTTAAGGGCTGTGGGATTTGTATGCAGGAGCTGTATGTGAGTTAGCTCGTGTGCGTGTGCTTTGATGACTGGTATAACCTGCAAAATCCTGACTTCTGAAAGACAGAATGGACACTGAATAATGAATATGGTTCCTTCTTCCTTCAGTGAAGCACCACAGTGAGCTCAATTATTTGGTAATCTCTTGCTACTGTCATTCCATATTGAGATTTTTTTTTTAATGTTTCATACTTGGTTTCCTACTTCTGCTGTTAACTTGCTGCCAATACCCTGACCTGGCTAGTTCTGTTGATTGCAGTATGGAATAATTAATCTCTTATTGCCACTCATACTTACTATAGCAAATTAATGTAATTACTGGGTTTTTTTCCCTCCTTTGTGTGTTTTTTTATTTTTGCCTTGGAGTGATTTCTGGAGATGTTTACTGGTAACTCTGTTTTCTTTATTAGAACATCATTGCTTCTTCAGTAGATTGAATATTTTACCTAATATACGAGCTTGTGAAAAGATTCCTTCCTCCTTCTTTTCTTCTAAGCAATTCTTGCTAATATGTACAAAGCTTTTGCTTGTGGACTCTAGGCATAATTTTTGGTATTCTGACTTTCAATAAGCTGAATAAAAAATCCAGAGCGGTCCTTTTGGAGACAGCAGATTTCAGTGATGAATAATGGAGACAGCTGCTAGAAGGACAAAACTTAGCCAGACTGAAGAAGTCTCCTAGATTTAGACGTCCCCTCATATATAGACCTCATTCCACTTTGGGGTATAAACCAATAACTCACTGTGATTAAAAGTTCGGCTTTCTGTCTTGAATGTCTAAAGGCTTGAAAGCTCATTTAGAAAAGAAATAGATGCTATGAAGTGTATATATAATTTTAAGTTTTATGGAAAAAAATTAATGGAAAAAAAGAAGTTCTAATTACAATCAAGGACATTATATCGTCTCACAAAGTCAGAAACATTATACTCCGTAAGATTAATACATATTTCTATCAGACACTGGAGGAGAGTAATGTTTCAATAATTTGGCTGAATCTGCCCATTTTCCAGTTCTTTGCACTTCCTTCTAACCAAATAATTCATTTCAAATTTGACAGTTTTCTATATTATCATCTTGAACACTCTCCAAAAATTTGTTGGCAGATAATAATTTTAAGTCAAGTCTGACTCAGTCTTTTTTCTCTGATAAACGTTTGTGTCTCTGGGTAAGAGATGTTCTGAAGGTATGACATTTGTGAAGAAAAAATAGAGAAAATAGCTACCAAAAGTAATTCTTCTTGGCTATTTACAGTAGTTATATGTTAAAAATATCTGCTGTTTAGGCTACCATATGGGCAGCCTTCATTTTCAGAACAGATGTCTTTAAGTTTCAGAAACTGAGAAGAAAAGATCTTGGAAAACCTTTTAGAGATAGTGCTTTTGTTTTCTGTCAGATGACTGACTCTAAATAGATGATTGATACAATAATAGAAATATCCTCCTGTAGATTTAAAATGTTATAGAAATACCACATGGGAATAGAAGCCGATTTTCTTCTTTAAAGCAAAAAATTGGGGTTTTTTTTTCATGTAATTCAGATGAGAAACCATTCAAATATATTCTAGCGGTCGGGAGTTTGGGATTTCTGTCTGTGGGTGTGTGTATGTTTTATGAACCTGTAAAATAGCCTGTGCTTTTTCCTTTGAGAATTATGGTCCATATTTATGATTACTGAGCTTATTTACTTTCTAATCAATGTGCTAATCACTTCCAAGGTAGGAGCTATTAGCAAGTCATTATGAGCTAGCGGCAAGTAAATTAAATAGATGCAAAGAGCCACATGGTTCCTCATTTTCTTAGAACAGTAGCTCTGCAGGGGAAAGGTGCAAGGCTTGAAGAACCACTGATAAGAAGTAATTCTGTGCAATGCTGGAAGTACTAAGTTTGCAATGTTGCCAAACTTCTGTTTGGCTTCCTCAACAGCTCTGAATAGTGATGTATCTGGTGACTGTGCTATGATTGCATTTCTTTTGCAACAGGAATGTGCGCAAATGGAAGTGGTTAGGCTCCAGACCATTTCCTAGTGTCTGGGACTGATACAGTTGGTTGTAGGTGGGGGTTTTCGGGTTTGAGGGGAAAGCCATACACAGATTCCCCCCACCAGCTTTACCCCACCCCTACCCCTCACAACCCTGAGAGTACTGCTTCCCTCTGTACTAGCAGAAAACACGACAAATGAATTCTTGCCAAATTTAATAACTTGCAGTATGGACTCGATTCAGCTGAACACTAGCTGTTGTCAGTTTTGGCTCTGGAATTCATTGTAAACAAGAACCCTACAAAATCTGGACCCACATTTTTAGTGCTCATGAAGTTCTGCTGTAGTCTGAAATGAGAGGTTGGATTATGGCTTCATAACCCAATTAATGTCTACAGTATGTCCAAGTAGTGTGTTGGTGGAATATTACTGGCAGTATCTGATATGTGTTCTGTGGATTCTGTAAGCTAAAGCACATAATGTTCAATTTACTTGTTCAGGAGCATTTAAAATGTCACAGGGAAAAATAGAATCAAATCCAGAAATCATCTTTTATCAAATAAACTGAATTGTCTGTGATTAGGGAAGAAAGAAGACCCTCAACACAGACAAGTTTTTTCTGGTTTGCTTGAACATCATGTGTGTTGTCTTTAATTAAACTGAAATATGTTAATTGTGTGTGCTTTCATATCCTAAGATTTCAGTAAATTTGGTAAAGGTGAATACTGAATATGGAGTGAACAGTTCAACTGAAAACTTGCTAATGAGGTTTAACTAAGGGTATTCTGTTAACTGGCTTTTCCCAAAGTCTTCCTCTTTTTCCCAAAGTCTTCTTCCTTTTTATCACTTAACTGATAATCTTTCTTTAATATCCTTAACTAGATACTAATAAAATATAAAATATGGCTTAGAAATACACATTCCATGCAATTTCAAGCACACAGAGGCCTGCCTGCAGTCAGATATTCCTTCAACAATCAAGGAGTTACCTTTGAAGAGGTCTGATTTTGTTTGCTCTGATCAAAAATAGCTGTGAATCCACTGTGGTTTGGGGCCTAATTAGGTGATTGCTAATTGCTTAATATGCTAAGGAAAGTTAGTGATACATAAGAGAAGCTTCTGTTGCTGATCTCTAAAACCATGAGTAATCCTCAAGATCAGCAATGGGACTGTGGCTGACTCAGCTCTATGTAATATCTATAAACCCATTAGCAAAGCAAGAAGCTGATTAATTATTCTGGAGAGAACTCAAGGGGAAAGTGATTTCCTCTGTAATTAATCAAGACAGAGCAATAAATGTGGTCTTTAGTTTGGTTTTCCTTGTAGACTGCAGGTTTTTTGCTGACCTCTATCATCATCTTCAACAACTGCTCTGAGCTTACCCCGCCAGCCAGACAGGAGCTGGGAAATGCATAGGCTGTGACTCTCGTTAAAGCAGAGAGCAGTTGGAATACATGGGATAATGAGGCAAGGCAGAAGGAGCCAAATCAAAGATCACTTAAGGCTGGAAGAAGTCCTTTTGGTGTGGTAGAAGCTTGTTTTTGGCAAGGAGCCTGGATGGAGGAGGTGATGGGTTAGGGGAGCAGAACTATGGCAGAAAATGGTCCTTAAACTGAACTTAAATGCAGGCCAGTGTAGGGTAAACATTCCCACAGCGACATTCGAGGAAGCAGAACAGAGTTCATAATCAAAATGAACATTTCTTAATCTCTTTTCTCATTTCGAGGAAGAAATGAATAAGGCTTTCCAGAACTGAAAGGCAAGAAAAAAAAAATTGAGATCAAACAATGGCTACCTTATGTAATACTTGACCTTTCTGCCTGATTTCTGAGTAGCCTGTAAGTTGTAATTATACTCTGACTTTGAGACAAAGAACTGCTTGAAACAGAAAAGAGATGAATTTTGGGGTTTGGAACTGTCAGAAGTTATATCTTTGATGATCTCAAAACCTTTTCTTCAATGTTTTTGTTACTTTATGGGAATCAAATACTTTCTACAAAGTGTATCAGCTTTGATGGATACATTGTCCATTATAAAAATACTTAAAATTAGAAATAGAGATTTTTTTAAAGATCTCTAAGTATATCAGAGCACATTCCACATGTGAAGATCCATGTGTCTTAACAAAACACAGATATGTTAATTTTAAATTAAGAGAAAGTGTACAGATGTTAACGTTCAAATCACACTACTTGAAATCAGCATGCATTTACATACTGCACTGAAAACTGAATGTGCTTTAGCATCCTCACTGTAATTTTTTGTGGGTAGAAAGCTGGTTTGTGTACCAGTATTGGACGGTATGGCCTGTTGATAGCGTTGCGGAGCTGGTAACTTGAATGTTTTTATTTGACTGAAGAATGGTATGTACTAGCCTACTATGTTCATAATTTTCTGCATCTCCATAGTCAGTGTTTAGTGGTATTTATCTCAATTGTAAGTACAAAAGATTTTGCTCTTTCTTCTGTTGTAATTTCTTCTCAGCAAGCATCAACTGAAAATTATAATTTAAGACTTCCTACTGCAAAAGGTATTAATTTTCATAATATTTGGTGTTCTGTCAAAAATGTAAAAGTCTCACCATGAAGACTTTTACATTTTTGACAGTTATATCTGCAATTTACAATCCAGTCCAGCCAGTATCAGATAAATAATAGCATACTTAAATATCCATTTCACTGCTATATTAATGCAAATACAGCCTGCTCAGCATAAAGAAATGTTTTCCTTGCACTAGAGTAAAATTGAAGAGGAACGTCTTCAAGGGTAAGAACCCTTTTCTCTATGAAACTCTGTAAGCCACATGTAATTGCAGCACGTACTGTGTGTGCATGGCCCTTTTAGGGTGAGCTCTGATGTCTCCTCGCAAGTGAAGCTCTAACTTAGCCACCCTGCCAGGGTCTGGTTTGGTGACCTGGGCTGATGTAGTTTCTGGAATATGCTTGAGGAATGTACGCGTGTTAAGTCTATGACATCTATCTTCTAGAAAGTGAGCCCATTTGTATTTAATATCTGTAAGTAATGGAGAATTCTTATGTCTGTAAGTCATGTCAGTATATTTCTGACACAGCTATTCATACATTATTTTCAGTCTAATCTTCGTTGGATTTGGTGTACGGTCTCTAGAGCTCATCTGTGTCTCTCTACGTTTGTTCAGGACACCTTTACTTAAAAGAAGCAACCTTCACAGCATAGCTTCATGACTGTTAAGCCATCATTACTGCTTCCCTCTACCCACTGTTTCAAAGTAGTTATGACAACTTTCAGCCTGTTATTGCTTTCTTAGTGGTAATACTTACCTTTGCGTTAGCTGTGCAATGAACCTGGCAGGCAAATGGATCTAAGCTAAACTCATCTTCCTTTTGATTTTAGCTATTGTCTTTTAACTAGCCTGCTTAAAAGTACCTCACACTGAAAACTCGTGCTGGGCCAGAAATGGCTGCTCAGTAGTGGGCAGGAGAGCTTCTTTCAGATACAGTACTGGCTCAGAACTATGGGGAAATAACAGCACTAGTTTGCTGCTAGAAGGTGTGCTTTTTGGACACAGAAGATAGTAGTTTTTTCTGAATGTGAGTTGAACAGGTCACAAAACAAACTATGAATCCTAATTCAAGACTTCCCATGGGCTCATGTGAGAGCAGATCTTCATCAGTCTGTACTTGTCTACTCTTCATTTCCTCTAGTGGAGATAACTCTCTACTTGGGCAAATAATTTCTTCTTGCTTGATCATCAGCATAGGTTGTCATGTAATCTGTTTTACCTTACCCTTCCCTCTTCTATTCTGAAGCATGGATTGCTGTAAATCATAGAATCATCATCATCTGGGTTTTCTAGCTTTCTAAAGGTGCCTTGCTCGAAACCTACATGAAGGAAAGATTTTTCATTGTACTTACTGTTCTGTAAAAGGTGTAATCCTTGACCAAAAGTAGTGGGTTGATTGTGTTCTCAGTAGCTGTTTCATCTCAACTGCACTTTACCAGAGATCACTCTCAAGGTTGATTCTAGCAGCTGTGAGATAAAGAAGAGAGACATTCAAGCAATGAAGCAGTTCAAATGTCAAAACATATTCTTGAGAGGCAATTAAAACTGATTATTTGCAGAGTTCTTAATCACACTGTGGCCAGCAGTGTAAAAAAGCTACTGAGGTTAATAGTTTTCTCCATACTGTACCAGATAAGCAATCTGAATGCATCTGGGAAACAGTCCTTTGTGGCTGACTGTTTTAATGAGCTTTCAAAACAATTGCCCAAGTCTCCATTTCAGACACCAGAAAGACTTCAGGTTTACTGCAATTTGAGGAAAATCCAATAACATCAGGTTAAAGCACCCTTGAGAATCTCTGCTGCCTGACAAAGCTGTTGGTGTCTATTTAGAGTAGAAACACCTGGGCCGTTTTGTTTTGGTTGGTTTGTTTAGATTTTTTTAAAATGCAAAATACTGAAAGCATAACTAAAAGAGATGAGTACTCAGTATCTTGGCAAGCCAGACCCATTGAAAGTGTGCAGAATCATTAATGGCTTATTTTGAGTCACTGAACACCATTTTATAGTTAAATTACTTTTTTTCAGTAAACATTAACTGGATGTAAATGTGTTCTATTGTGGTTGCAAAGTATGGGACTTGAAGCGAAGGTCTTGGTAGTCACAAAACTTGAATCTTCAGAAAAGTTTGAAAATCTCCAAGTCTAGTAAATCAGTCAAAGGATTAAAGAGAATAGGCAACAGGGTAGAACAGTGCAGTCATTTGGCAAAAGAATTATGCTATAAAGAGGACTTATACTGCAACCCTGTGTTTACAGAAGCAGTGCTCAGTCTTCTCAACAAATTCTTTAACAGTATGTGTTCATAACCCACGGAAGTCATATTATAACGGCCCTGTCTCTACACTATACTACAGTATTTCTAATTCTACAACTGTTTTAGATGGATGTTAGCAAGGTAAGCGAGACAAGCCAAGGCTATTTAGAAAAAGCAGCCTTTTTTCTGTACCTGCTATAGCTATAAATACACAC